>NW_016690189.1:5336682-5343998 GCF_001604755.1 Lepidothrix coronata
TTTCTTTTCTTTTCTTTTCTTTTCTTTTCTTTTCTTTTCTTTTCTTTTCTTTTCTTTTCTTTTCTTTTCTTTTCGATTCAGTTGTTGTTTTTTTTTCCCCTGAGGATTTTAATTCAATCTTTCAGGATGATGTCTGGTTCTGCAAACTTGATTTAAATCCTGTTGCAGTTTGTGTGATCACATGCCAGCATTGATTAACTACAGATCAAGAGAAGTAAAAACCTGAGAAATACATTTCTTGATTTCTCAGCTATCTTTGTAATCACTGTTATCCACTTTTTCTTCCATCATTAAAACACTCAGTAGTAAAAAGAAAACTTGTCCTGGCAACCAAATCAGGCACATGACAGACAATGGGTTATCAAGCTTCCACACTCAAACACTCCTTTTATAACTCCTCATTTCCATTAAACCTTTACTATACACCAACTCCATCATCAAAATTATATTTTGGATGACACTATGCTTGTATTAATGAAGGCTGAACAAATCCCTAAAAAAGACCAACCCCCTCCCACCCAAAACCTCCCAGTTCTAGTGACTTATGTCAAAGTTTAGGAATTGAAACCATGGTGCTTTAAAAGATTGCATTATCTGTGTTCCACTTGAACAAGCAAAAGCCATAAAAAGGCTCGCAATAAATTCCTGTTGCACAAGATCGAGGTAAATCAACAAATCTCCAAAATATCTTACAGCTGCAGAATAGAAGTCCTAGTTACCAAAAGCAAATGAAAGACAAAAGACCAATAAATATCATGAAGAAGCTAACATCTAGTATCCAGACAGTGATACTCATACCCTAGGGATTTTAGCACAGACATTAATTATGTCTTCAGCGCAACCTTACTGCCATTTGCTAAAGCAGACCTCTTACTACACTGATAAGTAAAATCTCACCCGTAGAATGGTAAGTGAGGAACTCAATTCTGTTCTGAATTCCCTGGGTCCCTGCTGACAAAGACTGTGCTGGCAAGTACCAGAGAGGAAGGTCTAAGCATGGAAAATTGTGACTGATATCAACTTAGTAGTTCCATCAATGATATACACAGAGGCTCAAAGTTCTAGAATTCTGAATATATCACCAGATCTTGTGACAGAACAGAAAAAAACTTTGAAATTTAATGGAAGGGAAAAAAAAGAAAAAGAAAAAAAAAACAGATAAGAAATGGCAGTTACTTATTTGATATTCCAAAAAAGGACAGTTTGGGCTTCAGCAGAATTAGTATAAAGACTATAAAAAAGTTACATTCCATTTTGCCTTTGATATTGGACTACACTCAATCATATTCTAACAGTTCACAGAAGTCATAATTATTCTTTACAGTAATGGAGACACACAGTTTTCTGTATTGCAACCCTGGCAAATTGAGATTATTACTGGTATATGAGTATATGCAAAAGGCCTGAAAGGAATTCCTTAAGTGCTCTCTGGCTCTTTTGAATGGTTATATAACCAGGGAATGAATTTATCATCTACTGTTGCTTCTCAAAATGCCATGTGCATGGGAAAAAATGCAAAGAAAAAGAGCACTAAGAAACAAAAATAGTAATATTTTTCTCTGATAAGGTATCTTGATGCATGTTGTTAGGCACAGATAGAACATTCACAGGAGTGTAGCCTTAGTTATGAGAATTGAAATTAAATTTTAAAATTGAAGGAATACTATGGTATCTGCAATCTGCATGTATTACTTTAGCCTTTTCAATATTCTGCATTTTGCCACCTGCTTGTTTCTGTATTTGTTTACAGATTACGAAAACTGTAATCATGAAAAATTGTTGCTAGCAAATGAAATTTCAAAAAGCTAACAAAATCAAAGGTAATGCTGTTCGCTATTATCTTTCAAGGACTATATAACAATTCTGACTTATTACAGAGAATGTGAAATGCCATAACCCTGTTATCATAACAAAGATTTTCTCAACAATTAAAAATAGTATAAACTGTACAATCATGACTTCATTTCCAAACAAACTAATCTAGCCCCATTCATCATGACTGATAGTCATGAAAGGTTGTAAACCTGGACTGAAAGATTTGTTTTGGATCGTATTTCACCTATGGCTAAAACATGGCCTATAACCTCCAGTTAAATAGGCCATGAATGACATTGCTGGATTTTAATGAGAGAGAGGGAAAGGGAAAAAGAGTGAAAAGCAGTGGGGGAGAAAGAATTGGTTTCGTACGTTTTACAGAATATTGTGAGTTTTGGACATTTAAATGATTTTCTTCTCCACTGTTAGGAGAACCATGACATAACAGAATAACTCAGAACATAGCTGCTCTTTTTGTTTCTTAGAGAAATATGAAAAGGCTGCCAGTATTTTTGAAGACCTATATATGACAACTCCAAAAGATGAAAACAGTGTAGCTGTAAAACCCTTTGTGATTATGAAGATGAATCTGAAGAGAAAAAATTTTGTCTCTTTTCAAGACACAATGAAATTCCTCTTGTCTCAGGAGATGGGGAAGGGTCAGATACCTTCGTCAGATAAATCAGTGAAACACTCAAATGCCAATGAAACACACGCTCATTAATTAGATAAAGAGCGGTCATGTAAATACCACCCAGAGTTTCTCTCACAACGATCATTCTGCCTTTGAAAGAAATGAAAATTACTGGGAGAAAGTAACATCTAGAATAAACTGAACAGAGAAGCTGAAAAATGGTTCTTATTTTCACCTTGACCATGACATTTTAATCATAAAACAAATAATCACAATTCCTCCACGTTTATGCTACTTATACTTTAGTACCAGACATAAAAGCTACTGTTCAGCTATGTTCAAGAAAAGTGTTGCCTTAGAGTTTTTTGATTTTTTAACTTTTATAGACTTTAGAAGTAGTTATGTAGTGAATGTAGATTTTAAAGTAGCTGTATTATATCCCTCACCCTTTAGCACAGTAGTTTACACATCTTCCCAACACTGTTACCCCCTTCAAGTATCAAAATTCCATTAAGTCTGTTAGCTGCTTAGTCTTCTTTTCAATGTAGATTTGCAGAAAGCACCTTAACACCTGCCCCAAGGAATGCAAACATGGGCACAACGACCTTCAGACCAAGACTTTGGAGGGCCTCCAAGGGCTGTACATGCTTTGATGAAGAGGAAGATGATGAAAGAGGGGTCCCAAACTCCCCCAGACTCAATTCCCAAAGAGGTGTGCTAAGGGGTGGAACGGGGCAGAATTGGGGTTAGACAAGTGGGGATTGGATGGACATCATTATAAAATTGTAGCACATGGATCAAACAGGCGCACACGACCATTATATTCCAGGAGCCTGGTGGCTCATTAAAGCTTTCTGCTTTCTTATCTTATCTCCTACCTAATTGGGCCTGGAGTTTTTTTTCCCTTGGTCTTTTAGGCAACAAAGACAATAAGTGTTGAGAGAAGTGAGCCTGAGAAGTAGTCTTTCCCATCATTTCCAGAAATTGACCCTGAATGCAAATTATTTTTCAATTTTTAACAAGTTTACCTTTCTCTGCTATAACCTCTTGTTATTTTCGTAGCTCTGCATCACTGACGAAAGCATTGGGAGGTGTGCTGATTCCTGCATGTTCTATTCTGATTTATGCAACTCCACTGCAAGTTCCATATTGCAGCACATCAAAAGGTTAATGAATAGTACCAACGTAGTTTATTCCTTATTTGAACCAAACCAATCATCATTACAGTGCTCATCATTACAGCAAGACATTTACAAATGATATCTATACACATCAATAGCTTTGGTTTTATTGTTATTTAGCAATTTCTTCATTCATTTTCAACCCACATTGTATTAGTTTTTGTTCCTTTAGAAATTCACCAAGTAACTTTATGTTTACACATAGAAGCAGTACACCATTTATATAAGTTGCATTATCTGCCAAGAAAAGCATATTCATTAGCTGTTCATAATTTTAGCTTCATGGTAATTACATCTATTACAGGTCAATGTGACTAATGACATGTTTATCTAACAGTTCAGATCTTTGATTACCACTTCGGTAGACATATCCCAGTTACACTAGGTACTAATGATAGCATATCCATGATGATGCAAGGACTAGTGTGGGCTGAAAATTTCGACTTAGACACTGGGACATTTTGTTTGAATTTAGTTTTGTTCAGAGTTGGCTACACAAAATAACTGTTTTCTAGTTTAAAAAAAATCTCATGACTAATTATTCTCTACTCTAAATTTGAATTACAGGGTGAAAAAAAGCTTCAGTCAAACAAATGTCTTTGGGAGAAGAAGTTACAATCCTTACCTGTTTGTTCCTGTGACAAAAATCAGCACAAAAGCTGTGCTTCAGCTCAGGATTCACATATAACTTGTATCTGTTTTGGGCTTTGTAAGCACAGCCATCTTCACCGTATTTAACAGAATTTAGTGGAGGTATTTTATCACAAGTGATACAATGTTTCAGATTAAAAGAAAAGTAACAGGAAAAATCAAACAAATAAAACAAATCATAGCTTAGTTAACTATTTCTTTAGGTCCCCTCATCACTGTAACAGAATTTTTGTACTCTCTTTTATGATAACAGCAAGAAATAGGGAGTAAGTTGCCCTTATGCCCTTGAGGTCATTGCTGGTTCAATTAAGAACTCTGTTGATGTGACAAATGATTGGACTGCATCAGTTGCATTTGTGGTTTTGCCCTTCTACAGCAGATTTGCCTCACTTAACGCACCAGAAAGATGCCAGCTTGATATATAGTAATTTAAACTTAAGCATTCAGCAAGACATAACCACTTGGTGTTTACCTCTCTCCCCTTTCCCCTCTTCAACACATGGTATCTGCAGCTCTGCTGTACTACGTTCAAATTTGAACTCTCTTAACCCAAGAAAAAATAGATGACTCTACTTCGAGTCTTTAGATTTGAATTCATCTCTTCAGGCAAAACACTTCCCTTTTATTCCAGAAGAGAGGAAGAGAAGGCATAGACATGACCGTCACAGTCCTAGTGATTTTATTCCAGTGGAAAATTTCCAAACTCAAGAAAAAGTTTTCACAGTCTATTCTATTAATGACTGTTTTGCCATGTCTACATTAGGGAACAAAATATGTAAGAAATATTAAATTATTTTAGAGAGAAATAGATGTGTTATGTGTTGCATACATTATATCCAGTAATGATTTCGAATGCACAAATTTGATTTGCAAAGTGGAAGAAATTGAGGTATTTTGCATAAAACCTTTTAATGCAGTTTTTATTCCCACTGGAACGAGATGACTACGAAAAAGACAGGCTTAAATCTATATAATTATCTTTTTAAAACTCAACACAAGATTGAATTTGTCCATTTTTTCTTTAAAATACATTTGATATCTACTTTTCATTATGTTACGGAAAATAGTATAAAAAAAATTTCAGTGCTCTGTTTCAGCTTTTTCACTTCATCAGCAAGAAAAAGGGTACAATAGTTACATTTTTTTTAACTTTTCCAGAATTTTTTTGGTTCACATGCTCTATACATTTAAACATTACCTTAGTACAGAAGCAGTTTTGGTCCAAAATGTGGGTATATGGTTGAATAAAGACAAGAACACAATTAATGGGATTTGGATGAAAAGAAGATAGATAGATAGATAGATAGATAGATAGACAGACAGACAGAGAGACAGATGGACAGCTAGAAATAAGAAATGCAAACTGTGGTTTTTTTCTGTAAACTTTATATATAAAAATCAAGGACAAAGAGCCAAAATATTTTTTGTGCATAGGCAATTACATCTCACTTGAACAAAGTTGAAAGGATGAAATATCTGTGCATGAAAATCTAAATTCCAAAGTTTACCAGAAAATTTGAGCTCTTTTAATCTTACTCAGTAGTCTGAGTCTGAAGCAAAGCTGAATCAAGACTGAAGACAAAGAACTGAAATTAAGGCACCTTTACATGAAAAGATTTCTTTTGCTGTGTAATTCTCAGTGATGTTACCAGAACACTCATGGTATGGACATAGCTAATCACAAAACCAACTTCCAAATGCTATGTTTATTTGAGTAGAAGTCTTATTTAGACAAAATTATAAGCAGATACCTCGGCATTCTCTGTAAGGATATCACAAAACTCACAACTTGTTCTTATCTTCACAGACTGTGTTACAAATTTTCCCAAGCTGCTCCATGTCTTTTGGACATGGCATTAACAGACTACAACAAAGTGAGCAACCACCTAATCAAGTTGCTACTTTTTGTAAATCAAAATGTAAATTTTGGATGAAGCAGTAACTATGAGGTCAATATTAAGCTTACCCTAGATTCCATAGCCAGTTTCAGTCATAGACCACGAAACTTAAACAGCACACTCATGAGCACTCCCAAGGCCTCTCTTTATATACAGTCTCAACAATGAATTTCATATCAAATAAAAGGAAGAAGCTGAGGAAGCTGACTAAGATTAGGTTTAAATAGGGAACACCTACTATTCAAAATGAAATTGATGTATTCAAGCTTCTAAAGCCTCAAATTAAAACTACAGTGCAGCTCATTTTGAGCATAGAACCGAAGTCTATGTACATAAGTCAATATTGCTGTGCATGTATTTAAAATCGTGTAAGAAAAAGCAATTTAATCTTGATAAAGACTTAACAAATAAATAAAACTCTAAAGTGTGTATTAGATGCTAGGAAAGCTCTTTGGACATGAAACGCACAATGTTTACTTTGTAAGTCTGGAAACTTTCTGACATCAAGATTTTGAGAAAAAAACAAAAATTAACTCTTATGAGAACTGTATATATAAAATGCCAAGCTCTCTACAAAATTAATTCATGCACCAGAATCACACAAAAACTGAAGGCTGTAGATCTGTTCGTGGAGTCTGTGACTTAAAACCCCATTCAGGCTTTTAGGTAAGAACAAGAGGCACATACAATGTAGACATTAGGATAGAAACAATCTAGATTTTGCAAAACTCCGTGGAGATAAAATGTTATATATAGTTGCCTATATAGAGAGGGTGTTATCATGAAACATATTAAACATAATTTTTTTAGCTACATATTTATCTGGTAAAAAATTGTCCGCTCACCTTACACAGCAACAAATATTATTCACCTAAAATATTTTCAAAACATATTGCTTAGAATATACATTCTCAGAACAATATCAATTTGACTGATCATTTTACTGAAAGTCATACTTAGAAATCTTAGTAATGTTTTCTTCGATATGAATTTAAATAACAGTGTTTTGATCTCATTTACAAAATAGTAAATATTATTGTCAAAATAAGAGAATAGCCAGCTCTATTATTTCTACTCCACAAACCTTTACAGAAGCGAGACAGTTTTATATTTCCCCTTCATGAATGAATTTCATTT
>NW_016690189.1:5345118-5635658 GCF_001604755.1 Lepidothrix coronata
CTGATTAAAATTTAATTGAAACTAGAATAGTCCTATGAATACCCCTGACGATGAACTAAACTATCACATGAAAACTAACCGTATGGGATAATTGTTTCTTAAAATGTTGTGATTTTTTCCATTCCTTTAAACCAGATATTTGGGTTGAACAAAGCAGATTTCATTCTAATTGCTGATTTATTCAAACTTACATGAGAAATTATTACTCTGAGTCTTTCGTAATTTTACAGTGATGCAGTACCTGTACAAAGTGAGAAAACAATATTTGACATTCATTTTTCAATTATGTTCAATGATGCTCCCAAATGTTGGTGTAATTCTGCCTTTCTGATCTTGTCTGCCTCACTTCCTAGTTTATTTTCCCTTTTCTCAAAAATGAGTTCCAATTCATTGATCATATATATGTACTAAGGCCAGTAGTATATTATGTCAGTACAAACAAAGCTGAAAGTCTTTTATGAGAGAGGATGAAAAATGTAAAAACAACAGTTCTTTTACAGGTTGATTAGTATTCTTTATTTATAATCTTATTCTTCCACATAAATAATGTTTATTCTTATGACTGTGTGGACTGATCTAAACAATCTAAGACAAATGCATGCCATTCTGATCCACTTTACTATCTGGCACAGAAGAAAATAGACTGTCACTGCATATATATATATGTATATAGATATATATATATATGTATATAGGTAATGCAATAGCATTAAGATGTGATTTATACTCCTAAAATATGACCTGTGCATTTAAAAAATAAGTATGTTAACTATATTTTAAAATTGTATTATTGTGAAATTATCTGAGTTTGACTGTAGAGGAAGATAAATTGTAATACATTTTCTTTCAATCAGAGAATCAGAGAATCACAAAATACCAGGTTGGAAGGGACCTTAAAGATCATGTGGCTCAGCCTTTCTTGGCAAAAAACACAATCTAGAGAAGAAGGTCCAGCACCCTGTCCAGACAAATCTTGTGTCCCATATTGGGAATCCACTACTTCCCTGGAGAAATTATTCCAGTTATTGATCTCATTGTGAAAAATTTTCCTCTTGTGTCCGGTTGGAAACTCCTCACAAGTTACTTGCACTGATTACCCCTCCTCTTTTCCATGTGAGTCTATCCTTTAAATAATGGAACCTGGTGATAAGATCTCCCCTCAGCCTTCTTTTCTCAGGGTTGAATAAACCCAGTTCTCTCAGCCTTTCCTCACAGGGCAGGCTTTCTAGTTCCTTGGTCATCTTTGTCGCCCATATCTGGACCCTCTCTGGCCTGTCCACAGCTTTTTGATTAGTAGGGACCAAAACTGAACACAGTATTCGAGGTGTGGACTGATAAGCACTTAGTAGAGTGGGATAATGACTTTCTTATCTCTGCTGGTGATGCCTTTGTTGATACATCCCAATATCCTGCTAGCTTTCTTTGCTGCACCAGCACACTGCTCACTCACATTGAACTTGTCCACCAGCATCCCTAGGTCGTTTTCCACAGACCTGGTCCCCAGCTGGGTAGATCCCAGTCTGTGCTGCACTCCTGGATTCCGTTTCCCAGGCGTGAGGTTCTACACTTGTTGAATTTCGTAAGGTTCTTGTTAGCCCACTCTTCCAGCCTATCCAGGTATTTGTGTAGAGTAGCTCTCCCTTCCAAAATGTCCACTTTCTCACTCAATTGGCATCATCAGCAAACTTCATCAGGGTACACTTGATCCCGTTGCCTAGAACAGTTACGAAGATAATTAAACATCATTGGGCCCAATATCAATCCCTGGGGGACCTCATGTGTGACAAGATGCCAGTTTGAAAAGGAGCTATTTGCCACCAACCCCTGTAATATTTTAGATCCATTCTATTACTTTGACTTCTAGAACATTAAAATTGCTGGAGTATTTGTTGCTTGAAAACAAGAAACTTTATTAAACCATAGGTTACACTTAAGCAAGAGGAGTCATAGTCATTTTCAATTATTATTATTTTCAATTATTAAAGAATCTCATAAACTTCCCCCTTGAAAGATATACGAAGCAGTCCATCTTTGATAAAGAGTAGCCAAGATGGAAATATGTAAGTGTATCCTGATCCCTGGACAAACTCTTACGTATAATGTGCAGATGATATTTCTTTCCACTCACATTGCGGTGTAATTGTTAAACAGAATACAAATTACATACTAACAATCTTTAGGCAGCATTTAAAAATTATACAAATCTTTGTAAAACTATACCATATAAGAAGCATTACATTTCATTATGCCAGTCCTATAGATACATGAGGCAGATTAATTTGTTCTTCAACTTATAATCAAAGATAGTGCAACTTATTTTAAGTGTTAATTTTTTTTTTTGGGTGGAGGGATTGTTTTTGTAAATCTTTAGCCCTATATTATTGAAAGGGCACAGAGGAGTATTTAAGTTACCTGTAATCATAGTTGCCTTCAAGAAAACTTGTAAAAATGAATCAAATTTCCGGTTGTCTGGGAAACATTTTTGAGAGTTGTATATGAAGAGAAAAGGAATAGCAGTGTGTTACAAATAAAAGTAATTTAAATTACATTAAAATTTCAAGGTGCGTATTTTTTTTTTAGGCTTATGTATTTGCCACCACTGACCTATCCATTCATCAGCTCAAAAAGTATGCATGCAAACAAAATTATATTCCATCATAACAAAATCTTAACAAATTAACACAAAAGTACTAATAATTTAATGAAAATACCAGATTTCTAGTTGCAATTTTGATGTGTCCATCTAACAAGTAAGAAAGAATTTTGGGGCATTTTGACATATTGGTTGCTTTAAATAACTTCTTAAATAACTTTTTAAATAAGAATATTGTATAGGTGAAGCTCTATTACAATTTCTAGCAGAAATATAGTTTTAAAAGTATCAGTATCATACAATCAAGTTGGATTCTAAAAAAAACAAAAAAATCTGTGTTTCTAATGACCATTTACTCAAATTCAATTCTAAAATTGTCTTTTTTTCAAAATTAATATATATTTTCAGGACTGTTGTACCACCAATGATTTCAATAAGTTTAACTAATGACACATTCCTATTGCACGTTTTATAAAGTTAAGGCACTATGCAAATATGAGTTTAGAATAATTTTGATGGAAATTGTACAGGATAGAGTCAGAAATTATTAATTTGTTGCACAATATAACATTAAAGGTGACTATTATGGACAACTTATTCTTCAACATTAGTACTGGATCAGCATGCTAGAAGATCCATTTTTTTACTGGTGTTATCAACTCACTAACAGAATCAACACATGCAACTAGATGGGTCATGAATAAGTGGTGGACTTGACACTGTTAAATTGGACTCGATGGTCTTAGAGGTTTTTTCCAACCTAAGTGATTCTATGATTCTGTGAGGCAAAAATGCTATAAGTTAACGAGTAGCTAAACTTCACCATTTGCACTTACCTTAGAACCCTCACGTAAAATTAAATCCTCAGGTAAAATTAAAGACATAAATCATGCTGGATTTTGCATATCTATATTCTGTTAGTCTCCAATATCCTGTCTTAATTAAGATCCAGTTTATTCTGAACTGATGTTATATTCCTTGTATTCTGAGCAGTATATTGTCGTATAGTGATGGCATCAAATCTTAAAGCAGTTGTTTCAAAATATCTTGAGAAATGGAAATGAATGTAATTGGAAATTATTATGTGTAAGCTTATGATATCACACACGGTCTAACTCTAGCAGTGCATCAAGACAAATAACAAGGTAAATTGAATTCAATTATATAGACATTGTAGAATACATGGATCTATGGATGATGCACACAAGTAATCCAAAGTCAGCTTAATTTGAACAAAATGATGACTTAAATTAACAGTATTACTGTATTCTCTTCCTACCCAGGAAGGCTCTTCCATTTACATTTGTGGCTTGTTTACTTGGCACAACTTGAAGAAAAATAAAATTTAAAAAAAAAGAGAAAGCACCAAACACTACTATGTTGATGCTTAGCATAGCAGTATTTTAGATTCCACATTTGTTCCTTGGATAGAGTTACTTATCATATTTCTGAACTCCTGATATTCCTAAGATATTAATGCTCATTATCAGCATTCTTAAGATATTAATGCCTCATTATTGAGGCTACAAAATTGAGACATCTGAGTGAAGAGGATGTTGTGTTCAAATAGATTAGCAGGAAGAGGAGTAAATGCAAAGGAAGGCAGAAATAGAGGGAGTTAAGAGGCATTGAAAATACAGGATCTGGTAAAAGAAACATAAGATTAGACTAAAAAAAATTCAGAGAGCTGTAAAAGTGTGGGATCAGTAGTAACTGAGGAGAGTATGACAAAGGAATACCAAGAAGAAATGGTCAGGGAAAACAACAAAGAATACACACATACACATAAAAAAAATACTGCAAGGTTAAATAACAAGAAAATTGACTCATTTGTGAGCTTGTTTGATGATACACATCTAAAATATGCATATTACACCCAAATGACAAAAACCTTGATTAATTTAAAAAGCCTCTCATTGTTCCTCTCATATTTTTCAGTAAGTTATTAATGATTTTCTGTAGGACTGATACCTGCCTAAAATTCCTTGTCTGTGATTTTTCTGTCAACTTTACAGAGCCCAAGTAGTTTTCAATAGATCCACAGTTACTGAGAATTCATTCAGGCCACATTTATTTCATCATACAAACCCTTACCTACCATGGAGATGGTGAAATGGATACCTCTGCCAGATAAGAATTCAGCTGTCATATAACTGTTCCTTTGGAAAGTTTATTCAGTATGACAAACTCATTCAACAAGAAATCATGGAACTTGAGCTATCAGTGAAATGTGAAATAGTGATATCAAAATGAGTTATAAGCAGTTATTATTTCCTACTGTGATAGAAGCTACAACACACAGGGACTTTAAATGGATCTCAAATTTTATTTTACATATAGTTTATTTTCATTTTAAAATGATAGCGTAGAATAAGGATTAAATTAGAAGTGGGCACTTTCATTGCCAAGTAAATAAATGAACAGAAGTGCTACAGGTTATTTTAAATCTGTTTGGGAGCTTCTATCGGTACCAAGATACATGCAGATCTAACTACATTATTTTGAAAAGTTTTTTTTACTTAAAAAAACCCAGTCAAACAATCTAAAGAGCTTTACCTGACAAGTCTTAATTAAATCCAAGAAACTCTGTTTCCTTAGTAACCACTCATAACACCACTAGCATTCAAGAGACAGCAGCAGGTGCAAGAAACCATAAAAATGAAAAATCTTATTTTGCCAATGACTTATTGAAATATTAGATAGAAGTATTTAATACTGGCTTCCTACTGATTTCAGTGCTTTCTGAGTACAATCTTCTATCAATCCTTTAAATAATTATACACTACTGAAAGTCAATTTGATAATTTTTTTCTTTGGCATTCCACATTCTTATATTACATGACAGTGTACTTCTATCCTTCCTTGTAGTTTGATACAACTGCATATTTCAGAGTCAAGTGCATACTCCTAGTGTTATTCTAATATTCTTTATGATCTTTTTTGTCTTATATTTTTGAGACATGCAGATCAATATATGAAAGTATACATGCTGAGAAGACACCACTTACATGAGCTTTACAGAGCAAAACAAACCTTAGAGAATAAAGCAAAATTACGTAATTGTGGTGAATTAAAAATGGAAATCTGTGAGCCAGGATTTTCTATATTTCAACAGTAGGCTTTTCTGCATTTTATTTCATATTTATATTACAACGACTTTTTATAGAAACAATTTATCTTTATTTAATAACTTCTGCCAAAATGAAGTCAGTTTGCATCAAAAGAATATTTAAAAAGTAAGGTTGCTCAGCAGACTCAACTGGATGAGTATGAAAGAATCAAGTTCATCTACCGCTTCAGACTCTGCTTGAGGGATGAATACTCCCCCAATATGAAGAGATGATTGGATTTAGATAAGGTGTCTAAGCAGGAATGACAGCTCTCTGGCTTTGAATTCTTAAATGCCACAGTCACCTTGAAACTTTCACCTCCTATCCTTACTTTTCTCTCATAAGTTATTTTCAAAAAAATGGCCCTTTGCTCAACATAAGAACTTCAACAAGCCTTGTTGCAATGGTAAGACATTAAAATGCAGTTCTACTTCTTTAATGTGGCTAAACATGTATATTGAATCCCTAACAGACAAGTGTCCATTTAGCACATAAATGATAGCTTAGTAACAGTCAGTCATGCCTGTTATAAACTTGTAGTTTTTTAAATGACATCTTAAAATTCTGTCACTCATGGCAATTTACCCTAAACAATAAATAAAATAATAAATAAATAAGTAGAGGAAAAGGAGAAGTAGCCAAAAAACCAACCAACCAAACAAACCACATAAAGAAAACCCAAACTAAAAAACAAACAAACAAAAAAAAAAAGAACATGTTTTTTCAGGTATCACCAGCTATTGAGGTCATGAAAAGATATTGGTGTCTTTGTCCTGTCTGCATATGTCCCAATGAAATACTTTCTTAATGTGCTCCTATATCTTTCCTTTTAAGCTTGACCAAATTCTTGGCATTAAAGTTTCCCTGCAGCTTACAATTCAGTCTTTGAAAATCTTTCTAAGCATGCAGTGTGAGAAGATCCTAGCGTCCTGTTCAAGGCCATGACTATTTAACGTTATTCTAATGTTGTATTTACCCAATGGCTCAGGATGAGTGATTATCGAGTTCAGTTCCCCCATTTGACCCAAGATGAATTAAACCAATATTAATCACAATGCTAGGCAGTCTCTGGCTTGTTGAAACCATTGCATTAAGTAGAAAATATTTATTGAGCAAAAGTTCAAGAATAAGAAGTGTTTTTCAGCCACTTGCTGAAACATTCATATGGGAGACAGAGTCCTGATTTCCATTTTCTGTTCCAGAAATTGCAGCAGTATTTCAAATAATTACTCCATCCTGGTGGAAACTGGAATTACGAAGGTCCCTCCCTGTGTAGATGTCCTAATCACTAGATTTGACCCTTAGCTTTACTCCAACCTACTGTACATCCACTACTGGAAGAAACTTAAAGAAACAAAAAACTTGTGTGAAACTAATTTAATGTGTTTGCTAACTATATATTGCTTTAATTAGAATGTTTAGAAGAGTAGAAAAACACAGTCTGGAGGTCAATAACGCTAAGACTGTCCCAGCGGAGGTAGAAAACTGAAATGTTTCATTGGACTTGCAAGTTCATATTTAAAGGGTTTAGGGTTTACATATTCAACAGGGGGTGGTAACTATTACAAACGGGGTTTCAGGGGATGACATAAGGGCAAAACCTAACTTACACAATTTGGGGTTTTCACAGAGATGGCATGAAAGGAAAATCCAAGTTACACTTCTTGGGGTCTTAGGAATTACCTCATGGGGAAAAACTCACTTTATCTTGGGGGATTTCCATGGGGGGAAAAGGAAAATCCATGCAAGGATTCAGGGAACACAAAGGGAGAGATAAAGCACAATGGGTCTTCTGCAGAGGTTTGATGAGATAAGGGTTTCTCTAGGCTTGGGCAGGACATTCCAAACCCATGACATCAATGGATCCTTGTCTAGACTCTAGATGAAGTTTTTTCCCCAGTCTCTGTTAGCCCAAGGCTTTTGTTTAAACCTAGCAGGTTTTTTTTCTCATATCCAAATTTTGGAATCAAACAACACAGATTTTGTTTTTTTAATTGAATGAAAGGTAGTTCTGTGGCTTTTTTTCTGATTTTATTATTATTATTATTCAAACACTTTTGACACATATTTTTGACACTTTAAAAATGACCAAATGAATTTGTCACTTGAAGAGATAAAATACAAATGTAGATTGTCAATAGTGATTGTTAAAAATTATATATTCTCATATACACGGGTCATCTACAAGTAATAGAGCTCATGATAAAAATAAAACATTTTGTTCACATATATTCAATCATTTACATAAAACACAATCTAAATTTAGAAACCATGTTCTCACATTTTTCTGTAAGTAGTTTATTCGCAATACTAAATTCAAAACATCAGAGACAGTATATCAACTTCCAAAGACACTTGAGACTAACCAAAATATAGAACACAATAAATTCAAATTACAGGGCAGATCAAACCTCAAGAAAACAGGTTCTAGGCTCACTGGACTTCAACAAAGAGAGCTGTATGTAACTTTCCAAGAAATAAAGATAAATGGCAGAGACATCTATCTAATAATTCATTCTGTTCAAAGAAGAAAGGAAAAGAAAAAAAACAGATAAAGAGATAAATTTCTAAGAAAAAGAATATAAATAACAACTGCTATTTTCCTTTCATATAACAGGTCCACTTATCCCTATATAACTGTTTGAAATAAGTCCCCATGCACAGTTTTTTATGCTTTTAGCTATGATGCGAATAGGAGTCAACTATTAACAATGATGAACATCATGTTATTTAATCACCTCTATCTACTTTAAAGACAACATATTTAAGGCAATTTTTTCCTAATCAAATCCTTTGTAAAGGAAAACTTCATTACTATCTCATTCACTCCACTAAGTATTTTGGTTGGTTGGTTGGTTGGTTGGTTGGTTGGTTTTAATGTGAATATTCTGAGATTTTTTTGGTTGGGTGTTTTTACATTGACCTTGATATTAAGAACAGAAGTGACTGATTGAGGTAAACAGTTGTTACATTTCTTCCCATTGTTGTAAGAACAGCATGCCTGAGAACTGAGAGGGAGAAAAGTTTCCAGTCTCTTCTTTTTCTCTTAAATCAACTCATAATTTAGAAAAAGGAAACTTATATAGAGTGTTTATAAGTGAACAAGCACATAAACTGTGCTCACTGCTACATATGTATCATGTACTTTGATTGTGTTGCATAACAAGGAAATTAAGAACATTTAGAAGCTTGCCCATAATTTAAAAAGTAAAATTTATGAGAAGAATTTATTAATTAATTCACTGTCTCTGTATCACAGTTTTGGGAACTTGTTGGCTGAAGGAAAAGCAGAAGACTATAATGAAAGGAGAAACTTTTTGACCTGTTGACATATTTGCAATTACTGGGAATATTCACATACTGGGAATGCATGCACATTTTAATGGAAAGAATTTTCATAAACTATCCTGTTACAATAAGATATTTTGCATTAATATCCAAGTCTAGATCCTGGCCCCATTTTGCTGTATGTAGTGAAACTATATGTATGACTGATTATAGCTCACGCCATTTGAGTGTAATAAACACAAAAGTATATCTGTATGACTCCTTCCTATAATTTTTATTTCTTCAAACATAATTTTACATCAACTCAACCAACTGACTTTGATGTCAATGACATAGAAGTGTCTATTTTCATCAGTCAACATCAAAAGAACAGTTCGGTCACAGTCTGGAGAAGAATGACAATTGGACAATAAAATCCAGATTACTTTACAGACGACAGATAGATCCAAGCTTTCCTCTTCAATAATATGCCTTGGCCCTTGCATGCTCACTCATATTTCATATAGGGTCATAACTCTTGCTATACTAATTTCCTCCAAAAACTCCTTGATGTTATGTGAGGTAGAAGTTTTCAATTGTGCTCATTCCTTTAGCATTTGGGAACAATGAAACAATTTATAGGAATTGAACATTAGATTCCTTCTTGAATTAAGCTAAACAAATCACTGAATAATTAAGTCTAACAATTGCATTCAAAGATTACAAATATATGATTACTTAATTTTCTTTTGTTTTCCCAACTCTTTTTTATCCCTATCTTATCTGCTAGTTTTGCTTACTTATAGATAATAATTTACAATCTAATCAAACTGCTGTTTGATTGCATACTAATATGTAATCTTCACATATTAGTTAAAACTGGTTGGCATTTGTACTTATCTTAAAAAAACTAGTAGTACAACTACTAGTTCTAATCCTGCCATTCAGCTGCTCGCTAGCCTTTTGGAAAATAGATAATCAATCTCTAATAATTAATTAGAGGACTGGGCAATCACCAACCATATGAAATTCAACAAATGAAAGTGCCAGATTCTGCACCTGGGATGGGGCAACTCTGGATGTTCATACAGACTGGGGAATGAGATGCTGGAAAGCAGTGCCATGGAAAGGGACCTGGGAGTCCTGGTCGATGGCAGGTTTAATCTGAGTCAGCAGTGCCCTGGCAGCCAGGAGGGCCAACCGTGTCCTGGGGAGCATCAGGCAAAGCATCGCCAGCCAGCTGAGGGAGGTGATTGTCCTGCTCTGCTTTGCACTGTTGTGGCCTCACCTTGAATATTGTGTGCAGTTTTGGTCACCACAATATAAGAAAGATATTAAGCAATTAGACAGTGTCCCAAGGAGGGCAAGGAAGATGGTGAAGAGCGTTGAGGAGTGGCTGAGGTCACTTAGTCTGTTCAGCCTGGAGAAGAGGAGACTGAGGGGAGACATTGCAGTCTACAACTTCCTCGTGAAGGGAAGAGAAGGGGCAGGCACTAATCTCTTCTCTATGATGACCAGTGACAGGACTCAAGGGAATGGCCTAAAGTTGTGTCAGGAAAGGTTTAGGTTGGATATTAGAAAAAGGTTCTTCACCCAGAGGATGTTTTGGCACTGGAACAGGCTCCCCAGGGAAGTGGTCACAGCACCAAGCCTGACAAAGTTCAAGAAGCATTTGGACAGTGCTCTCAGTCACATGATATGACTCTTGAGAATGGTGCTGTGCGGGGCTAAGAGCTGGACTCTATGATCCTGATGGATCCCTTCCAAGACAGCATATTCTGTGATTCTGTGTTTTAAGAAACTTAAACAAAAAATGAGAACTGGTGGAAAGCCTTTACTTTGGGAGTGAAAAATTAGGAACCAGACTTTTTCACAGTGCAGAACACAGGAAATACACATAATTAATTGAGTTTATCTGCTGGTTTGGATATGTATCTAAGTGCAGTAATTAACATAATTTGCATTAAAAAAGGTCCAACCATTTTCTTTGATATTAGACACCTAGTAAGAAAGAAGTATTTAATTATATATGCTTTGCAATATCATAGTGGGAAAAAAACAACTGCTTGGAAGAGCTAAGTCATTAAGCTGGATAAAGAAACCCCTCAGCAGTTTCTGGATTCTTTTACTAAAATAATCTCATTAGTTAAAACTAACTGAGAAATGATTGTATGTTTTTCTTTTATTTTTAATAAAGCTAAGCATCACATTCCAGGTACCATTTAAGAACATGGGAGAGGTGGGGGTTTCCAGATACTTCAATGAGTCTAATAGAACTAGAAAATATTCTTAAAAAAAAAAATCACCACTACTTATCTTTAAAGCATCACAAACAAAAGATATTTCTAAAAAACATTGTTACCATTTAAAGATTTCTGTGCCAACTGCAAAGAATGGTAGAAGAGTCTTTGACAACCTTTTAAAAGTATTTGTACTAAAAACCCACAAAAACCAAACAACCCCCCCCAACCAACCAAAAAACTACAAACACATGATTCTATTTCACATCTAGTTATATTTTTGTAATTACATCTGCAATATTATATGATCTATGTCCAGTCTAACAAGAAGCGTGGAAAATCTTCAGCACAAAATAATTTAAAAAAAGTCCCAATGTAGATGTGTGAATTTGAATCATTGACATTAAAATTTAATCGGTGCACAGTTATTACACTAATTTTGGACTGACTTACACCCACTATTTCATTAAAAGGTAATTCAGTCTCCCAGAATAAAAGGCAAAGAGGTCCTTCCTAGCTAATTTTGTGTGCCCAATGTTCTTGAGATTTCTAAGTGCCCCTATCTTGGAAGTATGTCAGAAGTGCAGAATCTAAGTCCCGAAGCTTCTGGGGCTGCTTCAGCTCTGCTTCAGCTCCTTATCCACGTCTTTTTGTGTAGCCTCTGTGGCTGCATTTCAGAAAATCAAGAGTGAAAGTAGCTCAGCCAGCCATTTGCTAAAGGACGGCATGTCCTGGGTAATTCCTATTGCACAAATGCAGAGTAGTTGGCTGCAAACATTCAGAGGAGTTTGCACAGCATAAAATGAATCCAACCTCATTCTACATGATGTTTTATCTGTTTACGGACACATATAATGTCCAGAGATTCCCAGACTCCTAAAACATTGCTATTCTGAACATGCATAGATATCCCTTGGTGTTCACAGTTTTGCACCTGTCTCTTCTATAAATCCAGTTAAAATGAGTAGAATAGTTATTCAACAAGCAGAGTTGCTTGAGGCAATCTGGTGTGTTCTGAACAGATGTAGAAGATCAAGTTTCCTGTTAAAACAGACCATGATTTTTAGAGATAGAAAATGAGGGCTCAATTATTTTCTTTTCCTGAAATTATGCAGGCTTCTTGCTCTTCCCTGGTAACTCCCTTAACACTCCAGAATGATGTACTCTACAGGAGGATATTGCTGAGAGCAGGGATTGACAGTAAAAATTTCACTCTTACATTGCAGAAATAGAGACAATCAGAACCCAAAAAATCATATAAATTTTCACAGCTCTTCATCCAACTGATCAGGATGCTCACCCAGCCAATGAGTGTTTCAGTTTTTATATTAACTAGGAGTTGTTCAGAAAAAAAAAAAAAAAATTGAAAGTGAATTGTAACACAAACTAGTTTGTTTTTTCTCATGCTATTTGCCTTCTCTTTTATGCTTGCTTTCCCTCTTAAAAACAAATCTGTAAATAAGTATACAACTAAAATATCTTTAGCTAGAGTATGTGACTTCTGTATTGACCTAGTGGTGGTAAAGGTCCTAGGAGGATCTTGCATCCCTATGGATAAAAGATGGATATAGGTTTATATCAGTTAAAAAAATTCAGTGGGAAAACTGCGCGTTGTGTGATTATGGTATCCCCTGAATTATGATGTAAGAAGAAAGACCATACTTCACATTTTCTTGTTGTTGTTTGACAGTTGAAGATAAAGATTACTTTTTGGGTGGTTATGGATATTGGATTTCTTAATTCTATGTGGAAATGCCTTATTTTGAGAAAAGTCCAGGTCCTCTCTGCAGCATTTCTTGTTGACTAAACTTTGAAAATGATTGTTTATTATATTGACTGTAAATAATTCTGTATTATGAAATATATAATATCTCCTAATTTTTTATAGGGCCTCTATCAGGTGGTACATGATTTTTGAGCAGTAAGACCTGAAATTTAGATTCATTATTACTACACACTGTGATAAAAAATCCCCAAATAAATGTATTGAGCTAAGAACATTTTATTTCTATTACATCTCTATATACAGTTTAATATTAAGCTATAGGTAATAACCATTTTCTAGAAGTACTAGAATATCAAGATTATTTTTATGAGTCTTCATTCATTTTTTTATCAATTTATTTTGATAACTTATTTTATGTCATTACTGCTGTTGGCAAAGGTAGAAACTTCTATGAGAATGTTAAGGCACCAGAACAAGCACATCCTGTCTTTAAAAAGTATAAAAGACAACTGTGCCATAAAGATCCTAAACTGAAGGTATATATTGACTGGTACTGTTACAGAAGCTTATGAACAGAAAGTATTAAAAATAACTGTATACTCCTATTTTATGCATCAACAGGAGACCCGTGAAAAGTATACTAATTATATTTTTGAAGACTTATTTCCGGTCTTTTTGCACAAAGAACATTACAAAAGATAAAGGAATAAGAGTGACTGCAGTTCACACATTTTTTTGGTGCACTTAATTTCTCTGCTTGAAAAGAGGTAAAATTGAGCCATTAGTTTTGCATGATGCACAGAAGTTGACAAGAAAACAGAGTTTGAAATGAGAATACTTGAAACACTTAATGGGTATGATGATTAGTACAATTATTTGGTGATCATATTAATAATGGGATTTAAATATTTAGAAAGAGATTCTCGGAATCCTTAATCATTCATGCTGTCTTCTGGAAGTTTAAATGCATAGTTTAGAGTTCTCTATATTGTAAGATAAAAGGTTTAGTTCTCTATTCATATATAAATACAAATGAAAGTTAAATGAAGACCTGATTGCTAAAATGAATTTTTATGAATTCTACAAAAACGGCTTTCAGTACTGTGTTTAGAGGTCTTTCAGGATTTGTCTACATAGCAAAAGTGAGAATCCACTACTTTTCATTAAGTACAGGTTTCACAACCCATGGGAAGTTTGGTGCATAGAGGATTCAAGCATCCTGGACTTCGTGCCCCTTGTTGTTTTACAGGAGTTGAAGTGTGAGTCTGCTGAAGAAAAGTAGGGATTCAAAGTTCTTTAGATCTTTTAATGTTGAGCAGTGACTCACACTGTCTACATTCGCCACACAGTAACCTCTATTAGCCCACAGGCTGTGGACAGCTGCATCTTTTGAGTGGCTGTCTTAGCTGACAACATGTAGAAACACAGAAGCACGGAATGGTTATGGTTGGACTGGAGCACTGGTTGGTGGGGTTGTCTGGTCCAACCGCCTGCTCAAGTAGCACCTTCCTAGAGCACATTGCAGAGGTTTGTGTCCAGATGATTACCACTTGTATGTTACTTCTCTGGTGTATGTACATACAAAAAATGTCAACCTTAGTTCTCATAGTAGAGGTAGGACGAAGAGAGCAGGATTTTTTGGGAGTGTGGTTTAAGATGTCCAATGACATGTACTTAAAAAAGGTATTACATTTGCTTCCACAGACAGAGTTCTGTACTTATATAAACCAGGTCTTCTCTCTTATCTTTCAATTTCATAAGTGCAGCTAATTTGGCATGCATACATAGTTTTCACTTTAATTAGAATTTTCATATACATAGCTTAATATTTCAGTATCAGTATGCAACTTTCAGTATTCAAGTTGATTTTTCCTCATTATTATTCTCAAAAGTCAACATGCTTTCAAGATCCTGTACTACAGACTTTCGAAGTTCTGTACTATGTGATACACTGCTATCCAGTCCAGTGGATGATGCTGCATCCGTCTTTCCACTGGGGCTTTTCTTTAACTGTTGGTGGAAGAACCTGCCTAGACAAGGGGTCAGGACAGTTCAAGTGAAAAAAGTATGTGGCTTTTCACAACCATGGGTTGTGAATTGATGTTTTGGGGTTGCACTTGATGTTTTCTGTTTCACATGGGTTGCATTTGATAATTTCTGTTCAGGGAGGATGTTAAGACTTGCCTTTTATTCCAAGCATAAATATTTAAAACAATGTAAATTGCAAGGAGTATACGGATCCCAAATTCATTATTTGATCTGAACAAAAGGCTGTCTAGGAATGGATGGTTAACATATAAAAATGGGTAAACTTCTACAGTAAAACTGGACTTACAAGGTAAAAGCACCCTCAAGTTTCAGCCTCTGAAAAATGTTCAATTACTTGAAAAAGAAACAAACAAACAAACAAAAACAAACAAACAAAAATTGCCTGTAAACCACTAGTAATCTGTAAATACGTTTTGGAATAAGACTGCTGTCTTTGTATTATTTTATGCTGTTCAGTGACTCATGATCTAAATTTCAGCAGCAAGCAGCTGTTGAAACACACAAAGAATCACATATACAAATATACAATAAATTTTATTTTGCTATACTGTTGTAGATTTTTTATTAAAAAAAAACTTTGACTAAATTATTTTCCAGAATTTGGATTTATTTTGTTTAAGATTCTAATCTTCATCCAGATGTCATTCACTTTTCATCACACTCAATTCTTTCTTTTCTTTTTAAATAATTTCAGAAGAACATCTGCAGTTAATAGCAAAAGATATAAAAGCAGATAATGCTTGTCAATATGCTGATTTAGTTTGAGATTGAAGTGAAAAAATCAGTGCCAATTTTGACATACCAGTAAACAGTGATAAACATTTGGGACTAGAAAATATGGATGTGATCGTGAAAAGAGCTGAAAGAGCTGAATCTGTAATCTACAGCACCTGAAGCTTTATAGCAATTTTTATAATTACTATCATTGATAGTTTGGGGGTTTTTTTGCACTTTTTGAGTATCAGCTAGAGCTTCTGTATTTCTTCATGGAAAAAGTCCCAGTGACACTTATATGTGAGTTTATTTCTAGTGCTTTCAGTGTAGATGGATAGAAAAAATTATGTGTAGGTCTTAACTCCCCTTTCTGGATCACTGCCACACTTTATGCGAGAATTTCTCTATTGACTAAAACAACCACTTGAATATAAGCAATTCCTGTAACAACAAATTACTACATAGATTAGTCAAAATGCCATTTCTCCTATGTACTACATGAAAGGAATAATCCCAAAACAATTATAAAAGAAAAAATCAGAATCCTTTTGTTGAGCTCAAGATAAACTGTCACGCTCACTGAACTGATGCTAGAGTTGCTGTGAAAACTGTCCGAGTCATCCCAACAGTTTTGGAGGTCACAAATGCTACCCTGCCAATACCTCTTATGTCAAAGTGGCAGTTGAAGTAGGGCCCAAGATAGTGTCTTAAGTTTATTAAGCTAAAGGACTCTTTTGTGTTAGACTCTGTCATAGACAGTATAAATATTATCTACAATCCTCTGCTAATCAACGTGAGCTGTACCTGAATCTTATGGCTAAAATGTAATCTGCACAGACAGAAACATTTTTTTTAAGTCTGGAAGATTTTGATCTATGATGATCCACTGAAAACCATCACATAACGTGATTTATTTTGTGTCCATTACTATTGCACATGCTTACAAAAGAATACCGTAAATAAACTTTTCTGCAATATCCATACTTTAACCCATGTTACTAAAATAATACTAGCGTGTTCAAATAATTCATTTGGCAGTCAAATGTACTTTTTTTTTTTCTGGAATGGGATATATCAATACCCTTAAGGACTTACAAATTAATTTTGATAACAGAAGAACAAAAGTAAGTCTAATTACAAGCAGTAAAAATGGTATTATACAGGAATTCAAAGCTTATGTTCATTTAATTGACTTTAAATTATTTCTATAACCTGATTGCTGTAGGGATTTATGTCCCTGATTTTAAATGAAAAAGTAATTATAACACTTATCTAGTAACTGTACATGATTTTGATTTTAGAGAATATAAAATACAAAAGATAAAGCTGAAACTTTAGAACTTACAATGGGCTTCATGCTTCAGAACTGAGGGTAGGCAGTGACTGAGTCAGACACAATGTCCTCAAGAACTCTAGTATTAAAGTAGTTAACACTTTCTCACAGAGCTCTGTACAGCTGCTTTTATTGTTGGGAACCTTGAACTTTCTCTCATTTCAGATGTTTTTTGTTTAATTAACACTACATATTCTATCACCACACAAGTATCAATTTTACTAAAATGCCATTGCTAAATGAGTATCTCCCCATCACTAATTTAAATTCATGAAAACTAGTTCAGGCCTGTAATTTCTAAGAAGACCTTCCAAAAGAGCATTTTTTTCCTGTAGTTTTTCCAGTCTTATAAGAGACCAATTTCTTTCAGTTATGGTATAGACCAATACCGTAAAGGTATTGCCAGTAAATGCATGAGGTCACCCAGCAGAGGCATAGTTTAAAGTGTCAAAAATAGAAAAAAAATTTAAAAAATAAATCTCTCCCCACATGACAACTAACTTCCTTTTTTCCCCCAGTATAAATTAGCTCTACTTGAGATAATTATCTCATACAGATAATTACAGCTTTTTTCCTCCAATTAGGAATTACAGGCTTTTTCCTACACTCTGAACATTCTAAAAAACTCAGAGTGTAGACATGTCTTATGAAACTTGGAGCTATCTCATAAAATGCATATGTTTTGCCCTTTCTTATCATTCTAATTCCAGGTCCCTTGCTAGCACATAAATTGAAAATAACTGTTTCCTATTTTGATATAGTTATCAAAATTGACTTTGAAAAGTCCTTTAAAAATAGAAGTAGTTTCAGGAAAAACATTTTATATTCCTATCTAGCCTCTGCAGTTCTGAGAAGGGGACAAATAGGTAGCTTGGAGACATTGTTTTAGACAACCAGGATACTTTTATTTACTAGAATCTTGTTTCTCTGTTAAATGCCTCTGTGCATCTCTAATTTCAATTTACTGAAATGAAAGTTATCTAATGACTCTGAAACAAGTCTGTGGTGACACAGCAGAAGAAATCTGGGGTTTTATTAGTATATTATCCTTCATAATTTGGAAAATAAAAATTTCTAATATAGACATCAATCTTTCATTGCAAAATCATTGCATAAAAGTTTGTTTTCTGAGCCCATTACTGATAAGAACCAAACAATGTAAAAAACAATTCAATTTTGCAGCTCATGCTATTCTTAAAGAAAACAAGGTCTTCTATATAAACAAAATTTTCATCATGCTCAAACTATCAGCAATATGCACAGGAAACAGTAAACAAAAAGCTTTATATCCATGTAAAATTAACACACTGAAAGGAGAATTATACACCTTCTGCAGTTTCCTTCTGCAGTTTGGTCCTTTTGAGAGAGTGGAAATTCTTCTACTGTATCTTTTTATATGTTTTATTTATGATATTAAATGTGAAGGAAAAGTTCTCAAGAAAAATTTTCTCCTCCCTGTGTTTTGTGACACATAAAGTGTCATTGCTCACATTAATAAAAGGATGACAGCAACTTGGATACACCCTGAAGGCAGAACTGTTCAATATACTTAAGGGTTCTTTCGGTAAAAATTGGAATTTATGTAGTGATGTTGATGTTGCTATAGGGTAGTAAGTATATTAAAGGAGAAGTACCAGTAAAGCTTTTTCACTGAAAAAGAAGACAAAGAAAGTCAGATCCTCTTTAATTGCCGTGATGTTTTACACTACCTTGTGGAAAAACTATCCCTAGAATGAAAGATTATTTCTATTTTCCACTCTACTGGTTACTGAACATATTGTTTAATAGATAAAACTGTGATGAGAGGTGTTGTTCAGGACGTCCTTGTACATGCTTTTGCAGATACAGACCCTTGAAAGGAGAAAGTGAATAAAGGAAATTTTTTTGTTGTTCTCTAATAGACCATCAGAGTGACAGTAAAGAATTATTATTCTTAATATCTCATGAATTCACACCAAGAAAGAATAATGAGTTTATCTTAATATGTAAAGAGTTTATCTTAATATATAAAGAGTTTATAGAAGCAAAAATAAGATTGAATTTTTGTCTCTTATATCCCCACTACCTAAACCATAGTAGATTTTTTTGCTTTTTTTTTTTTTTCCTTTCTCTCCCACTTCTCTTTTTTTTTCCATTTTGGCTATTAGTAGTAATATGCCTCTATAACCGTGAAAAGGTGATTTTGTCCTTTACTATTGCATGGTAAGACTTAATATAGAGCATTTACCCTTGTAAGTTATCAGAAATAAACAGACATTTCATTCAGAGCTCTGAAATTAGCAGTTGTGGAAAACATGATGCATTTACCCCATAAGGCCTTCAATCTGCCACATAATTCCATTAAATAATAGGAATTGAAAGTCCTGTTTATAGGAATTTTTGTCCTCAAGATCAATACACATATCAGTATAAATTTCTCACTTTTCAACAAACTTAAAGTATGTTTTTCTTAAAATCCAACTGACTACTCATTTACATGAAGATCTGATACTTTCTGTTTTATAAATGGTTTACATCTATTTTAAATTGTTTCAGGGAAAAAAAGACATTTCAAAAGTGAGTGAACAGGCAAATGTGGGACAAAATATGAAAATCTAGATTTTCAGTTAATTTCATCTACATGAGTTAGATCCATCTTTATAAAAATAAAATAAATCTAGAGAGCACAACTAAAATTGCAAAATGAGCTATGCTAGAGCATAATCAGGAAAAATTTACTGAAAATGAAACAGTGTACTGAAATTATAGTCTTTGGAAATTAATATCTAGCTAATGGAACTCCAGTAAACACTACAGCACCTGACAAGGAACGTGTACTTGACCTTACTCAAACTAGAATTGCTCCAAGGAGAAGAAATAAGACCTATGGTTACAACCTCTGCTACAGGGAGTCAATGACCCATAAAAGAATTTATAGTTTTATGATCTGTAGACAAAGGGATGTGCAAATTCACCACTTGCTGCTGTGTTATTGCTATTATTTACAAATTATATGCATTCAGTATTTGGTGGCAAAATTGTTTATGAAATATGTCATAATTATAAGAAACCTCATTATTGCTGACTACCAAGGAAATGAAAACACCTGTATATTTTGTCATGAGTTTTGAGTAAATGAGTATATATATTCTGAGCTTAAGGTAATATGTTGAATACCCAAATACTGTATCTAAACTGACAAGAAAGAAAAAATGGATGGGAAGAGGTACTACTGAAGTGTGATATGGAATCTGCAGGACTTTGACAGCCCTCCTTAGTGAATTCATGACAGAGATAAAAAAGAGTCCTACCACTCCATGCAGAGTGATTAATTTATTTAATTATGATGCTTTTTTATTTTATCTTTCCCTGTTTTATTATAACTTACTCCCATTGCCTCCATATATTTAAAGTACCTCCCTAGCATGGAAAGGGTCTGAAAATAGTTCTCATCATTGCCCTGTAATAGTTGTAGCATGGAAAGTTAATTAAATTTTCCAGATCCTCTACATCAAGAGACAATGTTGTCTATAGGTGTTTTCACGAATGGGGCTAGAGGAAACACATGGCTGATTGTGTGGAAGCTTTGTACAGGACAGGGAGACTTAGATGGTAAACCAATAAAGTCATAAAAAATTGGCTGTGTAGGAGCAAGTTTTCAAAGGGTAAGACAACACAGTAATGATTTTCAGTGGACTGAAACGATGCTGTGAGTATTCTTTGTTAATTGGTGCTCATTATCAGAATATAAAAGCTTCCATTCCTAGTGAGGCAACTAGCATCCCAAAGTCTAATCAGTGTTTAAGATAAGATCTTCAAAAACATCCACAGGAAATTAGGAATCACAAATGTCTATTTTCTTTTAGAAAAATAGCCTTTTCGAAAGTGAGGTCCAATTGGAATTGACCAATTGGTTGAATTTTGTTTCTTCTACAATGTAAGAGTTCATATCTGTGATCCCTTCTGAAGATTTTTTAAAAAGAGACAAAGAAAGGGGAAATTGGAAATTAATTTTCTGATTATTTTGACTTTCCATTAGAAAAGAATAAGGTATCCTTCACAGCATTTGGGTTTTTTAAGAAAGTTGTTGAGATACCCCAAAAGGAATAGATCAGTTTTGCACTGAGAGATCTAATCATATCTTTTCTTCTCATCTTCTTATTAGGCTGTATTATATATTGTAAAAGTTTCAGTCTCTTCTGCTTTCCTCCAGACAGCTTCAGGCAATATATTTGAATCTGATTTTTTTTTTCTCCCTGGAAATATTTTGTGACACAACTGACAGAAAATGTGATTTTCTGAGCTGGAAGCTTGTGTTTGGTGTTGGAGTTCAGAGTTGAGGCTATAATTAGGTCAGTAATTTATCAGTGCCTAACAAAAATACGCATTCATCTGAAATTAACATTCTGAAAAAGAATCTAAAATTTCTTGTCCGCTTACTATTGAATTCCACTTCAGATCAAGAAAAGCAGTTTTAGATCAGATGCTCGTATGCTGTGCATGTGGATTCTCTATCACAATATTTTTCCAGTCTAAACTCAAAGTTTGGAAAGTCACAGTATTCAAATTGAATTTTTTTTTTTTATTCTTTCAAACAATATATTATTATCCTGCTACTAGGAAATGCAAAATCCAGAGAATTATAGTATAAGAATTCATCCTTATTCTTTCCAGAGTTCAAACACAAGAAACACTAAACTCTAATTATTCAGTGTGTACTGTTAGTCATGAAAATCTAGGATACCAAAACACCAATTGAGGCAGCTCCAAATTCCTCCTAAAAGGTTTAAGACCAAAACAATAAGCTGACTGAGAAAGTCCTGTGCTTGAATCCTCCATTCCTGAACACTGTCTTCAATAAAAATCTGTCATTAACTGTTTAATTAGTGTTTTCTTGTCAATGACAAAGCTGCATGAGAAGAAATTGGGATTTTTGCTTTGTAATACATTGCATAAGCTATATAACGTTTACACAGCAAAACTTAGTACAGTAATAGGAAAAGGTTAATTTTGTATGAAAAAATACATTTTTCCACAAAGGAAACTTTCACTATTCCTTTAAAATGTTTATATGTGGGAACAATTGTTTCATTTTTGTAGTAACTCAAACCTTTTGATTTTTCTGGTATTTTAAGAGGCAGGTAAAATTTCTGTTCAGAGTCTAAAAATCACAAGACAGAACACAGATATGAGAAAATCTTTATTTTTTTAATGTGTGTTACAGTATTCACTAAAAGTCTGAAGTATTAATTTTATTATTTTTCATAAATGCTTCTTTAAGATCTTACAGTCATCAATTTAAAAGATACTCTGCTGAAGCCAAAAGTTTCAGTCAGGACTACACACTTATGCAGTAACAAGGGCACTACACAGATGTCTTTACTTACATACTGCTCATTGCACCATCATTTAATCTTTTAGCTTTCCTAAAGCGAAAGCATCAGTTTCTACTTTGTTTCTTTACAAGACATCTAATTTTGAAGGATTTCTTCCTGGTGAACAAGATGGAACCAGCCATACAATAAAAAAAAGCAGAATATTTTAAAATGTTGCAATTACCAAAAATGTTTCACAATTGTTCTAGGACCTAATAGAACCAAATGTGCATAATTTCATATTATGTTTGTGGGTTTTCTGATGATAGCTACTACAGTCCTTAGGCAGCAGCTTTTCACATTTTGGTACTGGTCCTCTCAAGACATACTGACATTAGGGTCAAGAAAAGTAATGATATAAGCAATTTCTGAAAGGTGCAACACCATAACAACAATACATACTTTCGGACTTGCAAACATATATATTTGCTTAAAAAGGTGTGGAAAAATCATCTAAGATGTAGATGCTCAGTAATATTACAGTGCAGTGCAGGAAAAGCAAAAAAGATTATAACGTGAAGTATATTTTGCTCCATATAGGATTTGAAAATTTTAAATATTCCTATATCTTTCAGATCTTTTCCTTATTCTGTAATGAGAACCCCATTATGATATTTTCTCCTGCTAATAAGTATACTTATACATGTTCTGATACTACAATAAAATTTAAAAAAAAGCAAACAGATCATGAAAAAAAAGAAATCCTTATACACTACAAAATATTATCTAGCTTTAGAATTTGCAAGGAACAAATACAGAAATTTTAACTCTATATAATTTTCTTTGTAAACTTTGCTAAAGGACAAATATTTAAACTGAGTGTGCTAAATCTAATAGAAGATTATGTGAAAATATCTGATCAAGAAGCAGTATTTTAAAATTATTTTGTCTAATTCATATTAAAAGTCTTTGTGTTTTTGTTGTTCGTTGTGTAAGATTAATGTAGTTTCAATGTGAATTCTTAACAGGTTCACCATTTCATTAAAACATATTTGAGTGTTATGTTCTCAAAATTATGTTATGAAAGGATGTACTAAAAAATTTACAGCAGGGTACACTACAATAAAAAAAGAAGAACATCAGAAAGTCTACTAGATAGTTTCTCTATCTAAACCTTTTCTATGCAAGTGACCAGAACGTAACTGGGAAATTTAACACTGAAACAGAAAAGAAATAATCCACCAGCTCCAAGAAAGAAACTCATAGTATAAATATTGTACCATCAAAGAGAAGTGGCACAAAATTCAGCCATCTGAACACTGGGATACACAACTAAATCAACAATAAGAAATAATAAAATGAGATATATCTGAAGAACTTTTTCTTGCTTGAGTTTAGGCACGTCAGATTGGGTTTAGGCTTAGGTGTGCATGGATGCATAATTTCTGCCTAACTCAAACATAACTCATACATCTCTAGCAATTAGCCTTACAAGTATATTAGTATATTTCCAGCCATTTAAGAATTTTTATATGCACTTTTCCACTTTGTAAGTGCTTTTTTAGGTATGACCTTCAATGATGTTCTCATTGATAATTACACGAAAGTTTACCACTTCTTGTTCAATCAGATTTGCATACCAATTACAGCAACTCACCAAGGCAATTTAATAAAGCAGCATTTCAAGGTCTCAAAGTATAATGGTGTTCCAGTTTCATATCACTAACAGCTGATTTATCTAGCTCATAAATCAGTTGATTCTGCCAACATTTAACAAAGTTTGAAACATTAGACTTGCAAATAAATGGAGATGGACACAATTGCTCTACGTACATGCAGAAAACTTTCCAATATCTCCAAGATTTCCAAGAACATTCTCACCACAGGAGCAGTTTTGTTAAAGATGACTATGCAATTTTGCTTGTGGCAAAGAAACTACTGGTACTTAAATAATCATAAACACAAAAAGCAGGTAATGTCCTGTGCTGGTTTTGGCTAGGGTAAAATTAATTTTCCTCACAGTGCCTAGTTCAGTTTTAGATTTCTGGTGAACACGGGGTTGATGTTTCTGTTATTGCTAAGCGGTGCTTAATCAGAGCCAAGGCTTTTTCTGCTTTTTGTTCTGCCACATTGGCAAGGAAATTGGAAAGCATGGGAGGTTCAGAGGAGACAGAGCTGGGACAGGTGACCGAAACTGATCAAAGGGATATTCCAGACCATATGACATCATGCTCAGTATATAAAGAAGGAGGAAGCCAGGGAGGATGTTTGGAGTGATGACTTTTGTCTTCCCAAGTCACTGTTATGTGTGATGGGGCCCTGCTCTCCTGAGGATGGCTGAGCACCTGCTTGCCCATGGGAAGTAGTGAATGAATTCCTTGGTTTTGTTTGCTTGTGTGCACAGCTTTTGTTTTCCCTATTAAATTGTCTTTATCTCTGCCCCACTATGCCATAGGTTTTTCCCTGATGTTACAGTATTTTGGAGAAACTTGAAGTCTATTTACTCACTACAGCTCAAATGAACTTTTATTCGTGAACCTCATTCCTGCCCTTTTGCCATGAGAAAAGGACAGGAATGAAACCCATGAATTATAAACTTTCAAAATATGAGTGCAAATTAGTGACAATTGTCCTTCTTAGTTAAGACAATATCACCCTTGCAAAGAGAAAAAAATACACAAAAAAGTGGGAATTTAGGTGTTTTTGCTTTACTAAATTTTGTATGCTGTACAGTGATTATGACTCACCCTTTTTTCTTTTCCTCCAGTATTAACCATCTTGGTCTCCATATGCATATTGAAGAAAGGCCAAGGCCTTTTATCCTTATCTATGTCTATCATAATTAAACCCATAAAATATCAGTCTCCCTTTTTTAGCATCATCAAGAGGTAAATCTAATTGTACTGCAGAGTTCACAACGTATCGATGAAAATTTTCGTCATCAGTCAACAAAAGTAGAAGTTATTAGGACAAGAGATGATAAAAATATACTCTGTGATAAATAAGTGTTTACTGTGCTCTTTCTTCCCTTGTAAATATGTGGTTGCAGAGGTGCAGTCACTTGATTCTTGGCATCTGGTATGAGAGAGATAACATTCGTACTGAACTGTGCTGCATAAAGCTGTGACACACTGCTAAATGCAAGATTGATGTCCTATGTGCCTAGCCAAAGAGAATATCAGGAAAGAAATACCACTGAAGAGAAGAATAAGGCTCATAATTTTAGTATCAAAACCAAGTAAAAAAACTTTACAGTATTGTTCCAGAACATACTGAATTTTAAGTACTTTTCACTATTTGCTGTTCCCAAAATATTCTTATTCAGGTTGAAACAGAGGTAATATATAAGATAACAGAAGCACATTACACAGTATTAGGAATCCCATAATGTTATCAGAAGTTTGGCAATTCTTTTTTGCTTCTTCTCACCATTCCATCTCAAAATCACCTTACACAGAACAGCTTAAAACTTTGACTCTTTAGCAACAGAAACACAGTGTTTAATTCCTTAACCCTAACTTAACCTTAACATAAACCCAAACAAAATCCACCATCATCACCAGAAAAAAAAAAGCTCAATAAAAACCAAAAATAAATCATTTAAAAACAAACAAACAAAAAAACCCAAACCAAAATCAACAAAAACAACAACAAACAAACCAAAAATGTCTCTCTCATTTTATGTTGTAAATAACTTTTGAATGTCAATATGCTCTGTAGATGTGTTTTCTAGAAAATTGGCCTGAACAGGTACCATGTTACTTTAAAAGAGGACAAGCAAAATGACACATCTTTGTAAGTCTGTACTTTCTGTCCAAGAAACTATGTTAACTTCTATGAAATCAGCAGTTAATGATATTTCAAAAGCTATATTTAAGGTTTAATGAAGGCTGAAGTACCATCTACAACCTGATTTGCCTTTCCTCAGGAATAGCTGGTAAAACAAAACCAGCAAAACCACAGTTTGGCAGGAAAGTTATTCTAATTGTGATGCTCCCAGTACATCTAGGCTTATAAGCTTTTACTCCTGTGTTTAGTAATTCGTGGTACCTGACACTTCTACAGTATTTTTGCTTTGAAAATCTGTTTGCAAATCCCTTCAAAACACGTCTTGTTTAATTTATTATCAGTATCTGAACAACTTTCACATTCCAGATTCCATGGACTGATTGATATTTTGTTTCATCTAGAACTGTTTGAATTAGAAGCATCAAAATTAGGCATATCAGAGAATATTTTCACTTCATGAAATCTAATGCCAGCTTTCATCAACACTGCATCAAGAACACTTTAGAACTAAAGAATACATCTGGCTTCACAGAAAATTTATTTCAGTCAAATTCATCCATCCTAATATCTGTACCAGGATGAAAAAATAGTGATAAGTAAGACATAAAACAGTATATTGAATTCATATGAAAGGAGTATTTTCAGAACTACACAGTTCTAGAAATGCACAATTCATTTTTTTAGATGACTTGAATCAAGCTAGTCTAGTAATTTGCTTATGGTTTCAGAGAAAAGATCAAGTTTTTGTGGTTTATTAAACCCTGCATTGTCATATACAATAGTGAGCAGTTCTGAACAGTTATGCATGAAATTAAAAGAGCTACACGAAGAGCTACATAAATGTTACGTAAAGAGGCCAAAATAATCAAACACCACAGTTGTCGTGGTGTTGCATAGGTGACAGAAACAGAAAGCACCAGAAAGGTCAAAAATTACAATTTTTGAATTGAGGGAGTTAAAGTAACGGCTCAGAGTACAAAATCTAAGTTTCTGTACATGACCTATTTAAATAAATTAGCTTGTTCATTTATTGTTTAAACCACTTTTGTCATAACTCTCCATCACTTTATAAAGAATGTAGAGGTTTTAACCCCGAGTTGTTCTGAAATACATTAATTTAAATCCATCATTGCATTTATTTATAAATCATGAAATCTTAGGGAAGTTAGTAACAGAACTCATACCAACCTCAAGAAGAGGCAGTTACCCAGACTGTCAATCCCTGGTACGGTTCATACTCAAAATTTCAGACAAAGAGGAAATAAATTTAAGACTGTCCTTGGAATGGTGTTATTTGAAGGCTTGAGTATTTTTCAAGCTGCTGATATTTCCCATTAGGTCTTCCTGTGCGTAATACTCAGATGCTGCTAGAAAAGAGTCTCCACATGGCTCCCCTTAACAATTACTCAACTATTGTCAAAAAAAGGCTGACTGAATGTATGCTTAGATATGCAATAAGGAAATACTTTGTGTCAAGACACAAAAGAGGTCAATGTTTTTGCTGGAGTAAAACATTTTGTCACAAATAACTTCAAGGGCAGTAGATATGCTTTTGGGTCATATAAGCATCATACAAGACAGGATATGTGCACTTTCAGGGAAGATCACAGATGATCATCAGCAATAAGGTGCAGGAACATAGCTAGTTTTGCTGCCTGGAGTCAGTAAAAAGATAATGGCAGCCTCTTGAAAAATGAAACAATGGGTGAAAATAGCTAAAAATAAATTTTATTTATTACTTTTATGACTCTGATATGTATACCTAAATAGATTTCACAAATAAAATTCCCAGCTTCTTAAAAACATGCCTTCAGTAATACTTGTAGACAATCTCTGATAAATATAGTAGCCTTTTATTTTGAATTAAACTATCAAAGGTGAAATTAACTTAATAAATTAATGCACTTCTAATTCATTGCAACTTTTTGTTCAGACAATTATTTCTGAGCAATTCTGGTCATGTTCTGCTGCGGACATTCAGGACTGCAGCATGCAGTAAGAAGACAAATTTTCATCCTGACCTCATCTAGAACATAACAGCAATTTAAGAAAAGCAGTAGGGCTTTGAAAATTATAATGATAAAGGAAGATCATTTGTGTAATTTCTGTAATGTTGAGCACTACCACTGGGCACTCACCATTGATTTCATTTCAGCACTTTGCAATGAGTTGCTACTACCACTGCTCTTCGAGCTGTAATTAAGTTAAAATTACTGTGACAATTTTGTAATTTCAGATTTTCAGATTTTCATTTCTGAGGTTTATATTTTGATGAAACTCCTTCTCACCAGCCCACAGCTGTAAGCTAACAGACTGTAACAAATCTATATGTCATATATAATGAAAATATAGCAAATGGAAAGGTAGCACAAAGCACAGATAGTTCTAACTTTACAAGTGCTGAAAGTTAATCAGTGATTCCTGGATGTGCAGAACATATTATTCTATTCCCCTTTCCACAAGTTCTCTCTCAGGACTAAGTAGCCCCTTATTTCTAATAAAACACCAAAACAGCACATCTAGACTCTTTTGACGAAATATGTGATATGTATTAGTTACCTCTTCATTTCCACTGCAATTCTAATGCACTTGTAAGTATGATTGTATCAAAGGTTGTAAAATCCAACATATTAAAAACAAAACTATTAAAAGAGATTACAAAATGATCTGCAGCTTTTTTAGACTAATTTAAATCTCACCTCATCTGCTATGCAGGAAAAAAATAAATTTAAGGCTGCCATTGATCTTTTCACAGCATAAATATGATGTTTTTATTCTTAAATTGTCAAGTAGAGTATGTGCTGACATTTGTTATAAATTTTAATTCTTGTAGAACCTTTCTTGTTATCCTTGAGAAATAGTTTTCCTGTTTTGCTTAAGTTATTCAACTAACACTATTCTAATGCTATTCTAACAGTAGTATAGTTTGGATAAATTTGTCTTTACATCACAACAATAATAAATTATATATTAAAACTTATACAGTCTTACCAATTTGTATAAAGATTCATTAGAAGAAAAAAACAAACATAAAAACCAGGCACAAAAAAACCCTCATTCCAGAACACATTCTGTGCAAAACCAGTTTGTACCTATTTCTGGATTTCCTATTACTCATCAGATAAAATGGACAGGCACATTGTTCTTTCCCAGCTAGTCTGACTAACTTCAGGTATATAAACCTATACTGCGTGCTATAATAATGCCAGAAGATGGAAGATTTTTCCTTAAGAAGATGCCTTTATACTCCAAAGTACTTTACTGGATGTATCTGCAGCAATATTGCAGCACTTAGGTATGCCAATTGTTTGGAAACAATACCTAGATATGGTAAGCGCAATTTTTTCAGTATTTACTTATATTGTGCCAATGAAAATCAAAATGCACACTGCTCCAAAATAGTCCATCAACTAGACATTTGAATACACAGGATTAATGGTTAAATTTCACACAAATAGTACTGTTGTCTTGACACTTGTGTTCTTCACCAGATAAATTTGTCTCTTTAAATGTAAGCTTGCCTGTTTCAGCTCTACCCTTTGAAAGAATATCACAGAGAAACGATAGCACTGCAGTTCCTACCTGGATGTGAAAATCTTTACAAATGTCCTTGGCAATTGTATTCCAACAAACATTCTAGAGACAGACTAATGAATGTTAAAAGTATTTAAATGAGTTGTCCATGGCTATATGAAAAGTCACTATGCTTGTTTAGATTGCAAAAATGTTGCTGCCAACATTTTTAGTAAACCATAATGATCTTTTTGTATGATCATTCTGTGATCGATGCCTATTTAGCTGCGTTCTTTTATTCTCTCTACATAACTTTCACTTGGGTCCCAGAAGTTGAGCCTGAGACCAATCATTCATACAGGTGTGTGAAAACCCAATTCCTTTATTTCTTCTTCTTAAAAGATTTTAGAGACTATCCCATGGGTTTCGTTTTTTCACAAACTATTCCAGTGTGAGTTCTTTCAATGGGGTGCAGTCCTTCAGGAACAAGCTGCTCCAGCATGAGACCCCCCCCATGGGGTCACAAGTCCTGCCAGCAAACCTACTCTTGCATGGGCTTCTATCTCTTCAGTTCCTGCCAGGAGCCTTTTCCTGCATGGACTCTCTATGAAGTCATAGCTTCCTTAGGAGCACATCCACCTGCTCCAGTATGGAGTTAGAAAGCCAAGATAATATAGTTGAATAAGTAACTATAATTTCTATACTGTAAATAGATAACAAAATTTTATTTTTTATGTTATTTTGGAGTACCTCCTTTGTCCTTCTACATTATAATACAGATTATGCCTACTGTCAAATCAACTGCAGATAATTTTACAATGGTATTAGGAGCAGAAATTTTTGACCGGCAATGGCTCATACACACTTTGCTTCTTCTGAGGTGGGTAGACATGCTCTGTTATAATTCTGCATTTTTGATCTGTCCTCTTGTACATTTCTGTTACTTGTTCTACGTTGCTGTTACTGTCTAATTGATGAAGTTTCACACTGTAAATCTTTTATTGTGTCTCCGTGTCTCATTTTGGTTTTAATTGCCAGGAATTATGTGTTATTACTATATAGATGACTTTCAAAGAAGAGATTAGATTAAATGATCCACAAAGTCCCTTCCAGTCCAGTGCATTGTAGTTTGAGGTTTAGAAAAAAATTGATCATGGTAACAGCTATATGAGGTTTCTATCAGTGATACTCTGTGATGATATCACCGACACACTGTGTCAAGCACTCTGGCAGTCTTCAGGTTTATAGAATATTAGAAGAGTGGACATAAGTGCAGTTGGATATACTTAAAAATGTTCTAAACACTCTTTACTGAAAAAGTATGAGATTTCTGGTCATATGACAGCCAGATACATAGAAAACACAGAAATCTTTGGAAAAATTTAGAACAGGAAACATATATATAAAAGATGAGAAATATGATCACTCCAATAAAGGACTGTCACTTAAAGTAGTCACTTGACATCTTCTATAGCCAGTAAAAAGAAATAGTCATTTCTACACTGTGAATTTCCTGAGTGCAAAGCAGATCTTCGGAAAAAAAAAAAAAGTCAAATCTTTTAGAGAAACAGACCCCAAGTGAATGTCCTGAAGCTGTGTAAGAGAAGGTTTAGCTTATATATTAGAAAAAGATTCTTCACCCAGAGGGAGGTTTGGCACTGGAACAGGCTCCCCAGAGAAGCAGGCACAGCACCAAGCCTGACAGAGTTCGAGAAACATTTGGATGATACTCTTGGGGACATGGTGTGACTCTTGGGGAAGGTCCTGTGCAGGGTTAGGAGTTGGACTCAATGGTCCTGATGGGTCTCTTCCAACTCAGCATATTCTGTCGTTCTGTGATAATTAATTGAGATCTAGATGTCCAGACTAAAATCACCAAGTAGATCAAGTGAATCTCATGATAGATGAATATCAAGCTGTGTTGTTTTTAGCATAAAGTCTGTATCAGCTGGAGCATGTGAAATTCAGTGTCTAAAATACAAGCCTAGTGTTGATTAAACAGTGTAATTTGGCCAAATTCTGATATGATTATCTTCTTTTTATATATTATGTACTGCAACTATACATGTGACAAAAACCAGTGTAAGTAACACGGTATGTCAGTTATTCATTAATAACTGCTGTGCTGAATAAATATTTGTTAGAAAAGAATGATCTTCGTGAATGTCTAAATTGCAAACAGCTTTTTCAATTTCTGAGCATTGCAGGAAAAAAACCCAAACCAACCCATAGACAGTCTTTACTCTGGAACTCATTAAAATACACCTGGAGACTGGTGCAATACAGCGCTTTATAGCAACATTGTTTCACTTTTCAAATGTCTTACCTACATGTACAAAATCAGAAAATAAAGTGACCTCCTCTGAACTACCCAGGTGAGTTGTTTCAAAAGAGGAAGAAAAATTCCATCTCATTTCAGCACCTTTGAAAATAAAACTATTGCAAGAGTGATGCTTAAATATGGATTTATAAGCACAACTTCAAATATTCAGGTTTAAGAATCTGGCCATTGTACAAAATGATAAGGTGTTCATATGTTGGCTTAAAATATTTGCCAGATATCTTCTGAAATGTAATAAAGACTGTGAAATAGGGAGAGTCAGGGTGAGAACAAAACTGAAAATACTTCTTGCAGAGAAATAACCTTCCTTTCAAACAGATGCTTTCCTATTAGCTGGTACCTCTGACCCATATCCTTTAAAAATGACCTCCTGTGAGCAATGTATATAATAAGACTTATGCTGAAATAACCTCAGAATGTGGACAAGCATGACAGGAAATAAGTATTTTACTGACTTTAGCCACAAGCAACAATATTTATATTTAATAAGAAAATAATAAACATGACATTAAATTTCTAAAATTACAAAGACTGGAAGCCATCCATGAAATTGTCAATTATCTGACTCTCCCTGCAGTGCTGAAAGGATAAAGCAGATTCAAATAACACTTTGTACTGCATCAATCTCCAATTTATACATTCCCTCTAGCTCAGCCTCTTTAACCTCTCAGAACCAGTTCTCCCTATGCTCATTTTCTTTAAAAAAATAACATTTGACCTGTATACTTAACCCAAATGTGAGTTCATCTCAAATATGCATTTTAGACCAGATTCCTAATATCTATTCTCTTCAAGAAATGTTTTCTAGCATTGTAGGAAATGGAAGAATCAAGACTACTCAAAACATACGTATTACTATTATACTTTCTCAGAGTGATTCTCTAATTCTTATCTGAGTTTATCAATGCTGCAAATCATGAATATCTGAAATAAAGATACAAGTATAAAGATGTTCAAATTTCTTTCCTGCCCCTGAGTAACAATTCTCTACATACCACTATTACATATCTCCTTCAGCCTAGACAAAAAATACTTTGATTAATTAAATAGCTAGAATTGGATAGACATTCTTAGAACTGGTTTTACAACTATTCTAATATTTCAACATTCAACAACTTTTTTTTTAAGGAGTAGTAGTTGTAGTCACAAATTGTTAATTCATCAAGACTAAATTTCACTGTAAAAATATATGAGTTATGAAAGTTGACTTACTGACAGAGTCTCCAAAATCAAGCTGAAATTTCTCATCAGAATAGGAGGAAAAAATGAGATGATATGCATAACTTCTCTTTTTACCACATTGTCTCCCTTCTACTTTACCTCTTGAAAAGTGGTCAGCTTTCAAAGCAAATTCCACAGGTCCCTCAAATTAGCAGCTTTCCCTGAACTTTTGCAAGTATTTCCTACTTCTTTTTGAAGAGCCTTCACAGTAAGAGAATGTTGGAACATGTAAATCACTCCTTGAAAATGCCACATTGCTGTTAATTGCTGTCTTGCTGGTGTCATGTGTTTACTAGACCAGAGTTAATCATGATTTTACTGTTTAGAAAGGGTTCATTACGAAAGTCTTTAAAAATGAATAGTGTAATCTCAGAGGAATGTGTCTACCTAAGGTTAGATGGAAAATGTAAAAGACTAATTATCATCCTGAATCACCATTCAGCCATCTGTTGTATAAGGCAGTGCCCAAATCTGAATCAAAAAATAAGAACATTGTGAGAGAAGTCTAAATGTGTTTTGATAGAGTATTTAGGGAGGTAATAGCATAATATTGCAAGTAAATTTAATTTTCAAGTAATGATACCATTTCTTCTCTAAATATTTTTATATTATAAGGAATGTATAGATAGAGACTTCTAGATATCAAATAAATTAAATGATGTTACAGGCATTCCATGCTCATATCCCCTTGCATAGGAAGACTGGTGGAAATTAAACCATATGCTAAACACAAAAAGCTTCACAAGAGACTTGAATCAATTTTCATGGTTTGATACAACTTATTTGATAGCTTATGAGTTGCGCATTAAATTGAAAGCACTTATAAACACATTGTGTTCTTTCATTTTATATAGGGAATTATATATATATATGATTTGAATTTTGAATATTTGTGTATATAAACATACTTAATATACACAGCATGACAGCTGTTCAAAATTGACTCAAAATATCCAACTCATCCAAAACCCTTAAGTGAGGCCAGGACTTTTAAGTCACAGTAACATTTCCAATATTTCAGTCAAGCAAATCGTAAACTTCACATTTTTATTTCCAGCAAGTCCTTCACTTGTGACAGACAGTACCTCTTATCTTTCTGTGTTAATTACTCACTATCTGTTATTTTTAGCATGTTTTACATCCAAAGGCTGAGGTTGGATAAGTTGAATCCTGACTGCTGACTGTGGAGCTGATGTGAGGTGGCCATGGCCAGCTCCCTGACAGTAATTAACCATGGCTGGATAGGATAAGCTCCTGGACTGAGACTTATAGAATAAGATAAATGAGTAAGAAATCTGCAGTAGAAGAGGAACAACAAACTTGGTTCTCAGGACTGCTGAAAGACTCACTTGTCAGAAACTCCTGTTTCTCAGGGCAACCCCCTCAGACTGCCCTTCAGAAGCAGCTAGCACGGCCCAGTAACAGCAGACCTGTGGAGCAAACTGGTGCTAAGGACCTGGTGACCACAGTATATATACTTAATCAGGATTTACTTCATCTTAAATTTAGTCTGATTTATGAACTGAAAGTACATTAGCAATAGGTGTGTGTGCTTCTGAAATGCATCTTCCAGTTTAATGTTGTCTAAAGAAAAAAACCAACTAGTTTGTATGCTTGCTGAGACCACTCTGTAAATAAAACAAAGCACAATAAATAGTGAGAATGGGGAGAGCTGCAATAAAAATGTAGTCTTAATCCAAACTAAAATGATAAGGTAGAAAAAAACTTTGGAGATGAATGACAAGCAATTTTTTCTTATAAAATAAAATGTGCACTTGGTGAAAGCTGAAATGACATTAAAAATTGCTGGAGAGACAGATCCATTCTACAATAATAAAATGGCAAAACATAGGTTTTCAGACTTCTTTATTTCTTCTTTTTTCTTTTACAAAAGATCTCAGTTTTCTCTGTAGGCAGTGTCACTTCATTCTGGTGCATAATAAAATACAGCATTAGATATTGAAAGGTTTTGGGCATTTTTTTTAGTTCCCTTAGAAGAAGGGAACTTACATGCAAGATAGACACTTTGCAGAAGAAACCAAACCTCTTTTTTTTTTTTTTTTTTTTGTGCAAAGAAACTTTAAACTTTGATTTTGGAGGTAGGGTCCTTCTTTAAGGCTCTAGATGAAGTAATAAACATAGTATCACACAGCATACACTTTCTCTCTACAAGCCAAGCAGTTCCATTGACCAAAGCACATATTCTTTATTTTTGGCATTGAGGATGCAAGCCCTTCCTCCCACCCCACCACCCCCTTGCCCTGCAAAAAAAAAAAAAAAAAAAAAAAAAAAAAAAGAAAAACTAAAGCCTTCCATCACAGCTTTCTACCGAAGGGATGTAGTCTAGTCCCACAAACAAAAGCTTGTAGCAGAGCAAGTTTGACACCATAGCAGTGCTGTTATCATAACTCGTAGATCCTTGTAGCAAGTTGTCCTGGTTTCAGCTAGGGTAGAGTTAATTTCTTCTCAGTAGATGTTACAGTGCTGTGATAACGGAGTTCTATATAATGTCTATATAGGGCTTAATAGTAAATTATTTCTGTTGAGCATGTTATTCAAAGACCCCAGGGCAATGACATACACATGACTAGCCTGTGCTAATAAAATATTTGTTGTCTTAGCAAGAGCAAACAAACATAAAGGCTTGCAGGCTGCTAAAGGAAAATATGAAATTTTAACAAGGTATAAGGACTTAAAAAGCACTGTTGCCTGTGTCAAACACTGTTACCACAGAAGAACTCTGCCAAGAGATAAGCACAGAATGGAGTGACAGGAGGGTTCTAACTCCAACCCTGGCAGAAGTAAGATCTGATTGGCACATCCTGGGTAATGCATCCAGATAAAAATTCCAACTGTGGCAAACCCTGTAAAGAAGCAACTGCTTGTACACATATCACTGGTCAAAGAAAGACCACTCCGAATTACGGGACAGATGCCAGCTGTGACCACCAGAGCCTCCCTGCCCCCCATCCCTTCAATATGCCTCAGTGGATACCTGGAACTTGGACTGTAAGTTAAGCAACTGTGAGATAAGATAAAGGTGGTACTTTTTTCAGATCTTAACACAAGGTTCCCAAAGGCATAAGCACCAGATGTTAACAGAGTTCTTCAAAATTAAAGCACAGAAAAGTATAAAGGCCACAAGGCTACAATTATGATCACAAAGGAGTGACTACTTGTCACTAAAAGACTGTAACTTTTTGACCTCAGTAAAGTTGGTCTTGGAGATCACACAGACAACAAAGATCACATATATAAAACCTGTAAAAAATTGTGCATATAGTAAAAGTTGAATGTAACATGGAAATGTAAATTAATGAAGAAAAAGAAATTTATGTTTAAAAAAAATCTTGTGAAAAAAGGAAAAGAACAAAACCCTGTAGATCCACAAGTGACAGGAAAAACCCCTTCCACCATCATACTCCTCTTGATGACTGCATAAAAAGACTTTAAGGAATAAATATTTGAAATTGTGATGTGGCCTCCAAGTTTCTGTTCCACTTCAGGTTCATCTATTGCTGAAATGATCTAGCCCATCCACAGACTAAGCTACACCTTAAAATAATGACTTATACTTGATTCCAAGTTAAGGAAAAAAATATAAACCATTCAAAAGAGTTGGGGTTCAGTAGATAAATGTTAAACCAAAATCTGCAGTGCAACTATGGTTACTGATAGCCAAATCATTCAGGCACTATGTTTATCATTTGAAAAGTGCAGTAGGTTCTTCTATTAATCCATATAGAAAGACAGTGCTGATCAAAGCAAATCCAGCAATGTATCGTGTTCCTCAATTGCTTCACCTTATCCTAGGAATAAAAATTAAAAATCAAGCCATTTCCAGTCTTCTTTGCATCCTGCTTAAAGGGTAGCTGAGAACATGCTGATAAGGTTGTTTTTCAGGAGAAAAAGAGAGCATGTCCTGAGTAAAACCTTGATTTTTTTCTGGTGTGTGAATCTGAAAGAGCACAATCTTTTCCTTAGATGGTTATACTTTAGGATCTGTGCTATTGAAAAGCTGTGTAAAGATAGATAAGAGTGACCACTGGAGTGGTCTGTTGCCCTAGATTATCTTCTCCTTTTTGTCAAATTTTAAGTTGTCTGTTTCACTGAATATAGTAAAATAAGAATGTTTCATAAAGGGCAGATGAAAGATGACCATGACTGTTTTTTTCTTTTGCCTCAGTTTGTTTGCTTACCATGTTTTACTGTATTTCTTTAAAAAGGGATTGTTGTGCAGCAAACTGAAAAAGCTGTTTATTTGTCTTTCCTGGCTACTGTAAATTGAGTCAGACAGAAACTTCTGGAAAGATGAAATTTTTCTTTACCTGCAAATGTCCAGACTTTCCAGGGCGGATCTTCTAACCTGCATAGAAAAAGAGAGTGGGACAACCAAAAGATACCACGGGCAAGCAGAGGTTGGTAAAAAAGCAGGGCAGAGTTGACCAGCCAAGTGCTTAAAGTAATAGGGAGAACAGAGATTCACAGTGCACTTCAGGTGAGGTCTGATGACACTCATCTGTTGTCTGGTATTCTTGTAAAAGACAAAAAGAATGGAGCAAATACTCATCTTGAAAAGACAGAGTAGGAAAAGTAAAGATTGTATACAAATCTTCCTAATTTCACTCTGTCTTAGCCAGCAGGTCTGAGGTTTTACATTTAAAAAATATCTGCTTGGTTTAGTGTTCTCAGAAAGCCTAGCTTTATAAGTTTCCCGTTCTCATGGTATTTTGCATATGCTCATTTAGCAGAAAACATTCTCAAAAACCTAGCCAATTTCTAATGTATTTTACCAACACTGATGAAAAAAAGTGCAAGGAGGAAATAGTGGGTGAAAATTGAATGAATTTTATGAAATTTGGAAATTAGAAACAAAAATACAATGAAAAAGGAAGATGGAACATATGGCAAGATTAATTCTAAAGTATTCTAGATTGTCTCCTTCACATCTTCTCTAAAAACTAAGAAACTTAATTTGCCCTGAAAGGCCATGTTATGCCCTTACATTTCCCAGCATTCACATTAACCATGTAATTTTAGAATACCATTGTGCCTCATCAGGCTCATATGCTCATCCCACATTCAGACTTAGACCAGGAACATGGGAATATGAGTGAGCATGATAAACATTACTGTCATCTGATGTTTTAGAGGGCCAGTGCATTAAGACCATGGTTGAAAACTGAGCAAATGGCAATCATTTTTTCAGTGAAAGTGACTTTAAAAATGAAAAGTATCTTTCATTGCTCAGTTTTTGCTATATAAAATAGAAGCACAAATAGAACTCTATTTCATATTGCTTACTCTTAAATGCTCAGATACTGAGTTAGACAGTACCATAAAAAATTCCATAGGCAAACAAATAACATCAAAAGGCACTCTCATATATAGCAATGTTATATAACCTCAGTTCTGTGATCAGGGACTAATTCACAGCATGAGTAATAAAATTTCTTTATAAGTTTTCCGCAGATACACAATCCTGAGTCCTTTTTTGTTTCTTAGCCATATTCCCTTTCTTCACACATTCCTCAAAATAAACTCAAATAGTTAAAATAGCCCAAAGACATAATACCTTGGTCAAGCTACTTGGTTGCATTTCCTTTATGTCCTCTCATTATTTATAGCAATAGGCTACAAGTTCTTGGAGCAGCAATGCCATTATATGAAAGCTAGTCACATAAACACTGATAATACTCCTTAGTTTGAATTCTATGTCAAAGATATAGACTTACTCATTATTTTCTGTTATTTCCAACTGCCTCTAGATAATGGTTATATTTAATAGGGTCCCCTTCGTAGCTTTTTTCTTCCTGTTTATAATAAAGCATAACTAAGGATGATTTTGGAATATTAAAAACTTCAAAGGTAACTGAGCTGTATTAACTGAGTATAAGAAGAATGGAAGAATTCAGAACCATCACTCTTTTTTTATTGTTTTAATCTTTTCTGCCCTATTGACACAATAAAGAGGGCTTCATAACAACTGCTATCTGAACTGCTGTGGTGCTCCAAGCGATGCATTAATCTTCAAAGCTGAAGCATTTTGATTAGTATTTCCAAGAATGATAGTGTGGTGTTAGTAAATCAGTGATTCCAGTTCTGTAAACACCCTTATATACTTTTTATTTTTCCCCATGACCAAGGAACATAAAAATATTTTTATTAGTAATTTCTGTCCAGTGCTTCAAGCTTCACCGTCATCTGCAAATTGACATTAAAGAAGACAAAAAAAGTGCCAGAAATTTACAGCCTTTGAAAAAAACCAAACCTCGTAGTAGTTATATTTTTGTAAATAAAAATTCATGTCATGGTTCAGTACATTTTAATAACTGTTATTTATAATAAAAGCAATATAATACTCGATTATTACTAATTTAGATTCATGCTTTCATGACAGGAATAGATTAAGATCAACAACAATAAACAAAAAAAATCCACTGCAGGGTGAGAGAATAATTTATTGTAATTTTTTTAAGCAATAAATGTTTTCAATTAGTTCTCAGAATTCATTAGTAATTAAATATATTATGATTAAATATGGAGAATAAAGTAAAAAATGGAAGAGCCTATCAGCAGAGGAAAGATAATGATAAAGAAAGGAGCTATACATCATAATCTAAGAAAGAAAAAAGGATTCTATACGAATGTTGGTCAAGAAATAATATTAAAAAAATAGGTGGCAGAAAACTAGAGAATCAGAGTAATGGTGACAGAAAAAAAGGTAGGAATGAAGACTCTGAAAGTGTTCAATTTATAGAGCACATATTCCTGTGAATACAACACTACTGTCTCTAAAAACGGGGTCAGAAACTTTATATTACATCAACAGTGCAATGCCCTAGGACTTGTTACTTTTTCAGGATTTCCACAGAATCACAGATTTTAATAACCAAGCGATAGCTCCCTAACTCATACTAGCTTTTGTTTAGCTTCGTGCAATTATGTGGTTGAACATTTATTGTTAGAATAATATCTATGCGTGTTTTTAACTATTATATAGTAACTACAGTTCTGTGCCTCTGTATATCAGCTGTTTTTCTTTATTATAAAAATTTTCCTGGGTATAGTGTAAGAAGCAGACAGGAATTCTGTCTCTCCAGCAGAAATGCACAAGTTGGATCTGATATATTTGGTATTGCTCTCCTTGAGCCATTTGGCTGAAAACGACTTTTGAAAATTTTTAGGCACAAGTGATGTTTATTCTCTTACATGAACACATCGAACAGTGCAGCAAATCAGTAAAGCTCAGCAGGTAGCCTGAGAATAGAAGCTGTGATGAAATTATGAAGATATTTGACTTCTCTCAGCATCTATGGAAGGAAACATTTTCCTCTTAGATATATTTCAGCTATTTTTGGAGTACGGTCTTTTGGGATTAAGCATGACAAGACTTATAAGAGCTTTAAAATTGGAAACAAGAGAGAACAGTGATAAAGGCAACTATAAATTCCATGTCTGGTTATAATAGGAGATGTAGAAAATCAGGTACTTGAGGATACATTAAAAGGTACAGGAGTATTTTCAGGTATGGAGAGTGAGGTTTGATATTCACACAATTAACTATCAGACAACGCATGGCACAGCTAACTCAGCAAGAACATAAGCTGAGATCTGAAATAAACAACTAATACAAGGAATAACAAAATGGAGAAATTATTGGAATAACAAAATGGAATAACAAAATGGAGAAATTATTAAATTTATTTCAATGCATGAGAATAAATGCTATAGTAATAGAGGAAACTTCATAACTGGAATGTAATATTAGGGCATAAGCCATTTAAAAATATTAAAATAAGCAAAAAGTGTTTGGAAAAACACTTGTACTAAGGAAAAAAATAAGATTATGTAGAGATGAAAAACGTGATGTAGCATAGTTAGCCTTGACTAGAATTATTCAGAGAAAATATTGTACAAGAGATTTTATTGACTTAATATAAGAATCTGATGTAGGTGACCATGTTGGGATATAGATAAAGTTAGATTTTAATATTACTAAAGAGACAGCATGAATGTTTTCCTCTTTAGTTATTCTAGTTTGCGTGTAAGATTTCGAGACAGTTTTCACAGGGAGACAGAAGGACAGTGATTGGGGTTACACCTACATTGACAAATCCTTTTCTTCTTGTTTCATGGCTATCTGTCCCAATGACCATCTGTATTGCAAGTTTGTTATTAAATCCCAGGCTTTCTTGCAAAGTAAAACCAAATAGTTTCCACTAAGACAAAAATCATTTTGGTATCCTCTTCAGTTCACACTAGAATTTCTCTCTACAGGTGATATCAACAAGATGATACCAAGTTTAGTTCTTTCTAATTTGCACAGACCTACAATGATATTCCAGTACACCAACATGTCTTACAAAAAAATCTCACAGTATGCAACAAATATCCTTCTTGTTACACTATGAAATGATCATTTTGACCACCTATGCCACAGTTCTCTCATTATTTAAGGCAACCTGAACTTTAAATAAAAAGCCACAAAAAAAACCCAAAACAAACAAAACCCCAAACAAACAAGCAAAAAAACCAAAACCAAACAACACAGACAGAAATTAATTAAGTCAGAGTTCACAAGTCAAGTTCTATGCATGGTGTCAATAGAAAACTTACTCCAGGAAAAAAGATGTGACTCCAGAGACAGTGCCTATAATTTTAGCTATGCACTATGTTGAAATGGATGAAGTTGCTTGAACTATTCATTAGATAGATTTTAAAGACAATCCTTAAAGTGGAATCTGGAAAACAAGTTTCATGTATGATTCCTCTAAACATCATTCACAAGTGAAGGGTAGCAGACTTCATCTTCAGCCAAGATTTGATGGATGGAAATCAGAAGTTGCTGCTTGTTTTGAACACTTTCTAAGAATAGTTGCTGCTTTGAGACCTTTAGGCGAAAAAGATGGAAAAGCATGAATTTGGAGAGGTCGATGCAATCTACTTAATGTAGGCAAGGCTATAGTGTTTCCAAATAGTATTGGTTTATAAGCAGTGATTCAGTGGCTTCAGGTTATCATAACTACAGAAAAAAATTGAGAATTTGTGTTTAAGACTTACAGAGTTACACAACACCTACACCTCACTTCGTGATCCACATTGTGCTTGCAATTCTGAACAATTTATAAAAAGGTGTTGATTTAGATTTCAAAAAGGAAAAATGTGAGGAAATGAATGTGAAAGAATTCTATAATTACATGAATAAAAGAGAAAAAATGGGCACACAACAGTTTTGCACTGAGAGCAAGGATACATTTAAAGTAATCCAGACACAACCAAATATTAACTGAATCTTTTGTCTCAGATTTTATCCTGAGTATGGTGGAATATAAGTGGAACTGTATGAAAGTTAATGAGAATGCATATACGAAATTAGATCAAAAAATTTGGTGAACTTAAGATTGCAGGTTGATAGTCTTCATTTTTAAACAATAAAGAAGCTAGTGGTGGATCCTATAATAAAGAAGTTAGAAATTGATTCTATAATGAAGGTTTAAAATATTCAGATGTTTTAGCCAACAAAAATTAAGACGGACTGAACATATGCTTGTTCTCAGCAAATACTCAAGAACTTGAATATCAGGGAGGGAAAATTGCTATTAAGGTTCAAGGGCAAAGTTGTCACAACAACAAATGGATTTAAGTTGACCGTAAATAACGTTGACTGGAAGTGAGAAGGAGATTTATATGTCTAAAAAGGAAGAACCTGTAGTGCAAACCTGCACCCAACAGCAGAGGAAAAACTCTAGCTAAACTGAATATAGTTAACCCATGAAACATAGATTGTGCTGTATGACATAACCGACTGTAGGCACTAAGCTCTGTTCCAGGTGCTTGCTTCTAATTCTTTGTCCTGTATTCCTAAAGAAAAATATATTTGCAAATTTATGTATATACACACGATTTCAAATGTGACACCTACAAAATATCTAGAGTGTTTCTATATTTTTTCCTGTCAATCACTTTTTTACCCTCCTTTACAAAGAATTTAATTGATTCCATGTTTTTCAAGGTTTATTGCTTAGCTTATTTGAGCTGTTGAGTTTGTCATCTTAAAAGCGGGTACCATATGAATAATAAGCATTATATACTATAATTCTAAGTCAATATGTGAAAGTGAAGCAAATATACTTGCTATACTGGTCTAGCAAGTCTGTAAATTTATAAGAATATCTGTAAATTTATAAGAATATTTGTGATCCTACTTTGCACCAGCATTCATAAAAGTAAAAATCTGCCTAAAGATGTGTTTAGGGAAATAGTGTCAGCAGGAATTCACCTCAGTATTTGTACTGGAATTTAAAAAACTCTCTGCACTCAGAAGACACTTCCCCTCGCTCCCTTCCACCCCACAAATTAAGATACCAATTTTCTTGTGACTAGAATGCTTGGATATATACACCCATAGCTTTTCTTCCTTGAGATATGTTATCTATGTGACAGTCATAATGTTCGTATACTCCAGTTAGTACTATTGGAAAACATCTCTATTAGCATTATCCTCCCAAGTATTGTCCTCCTTGAATGTTAGCCAATAAAGACAGAGCATAGCTTGTTCCTTTCTTTCAGTTCCCCTTAAAACATACACCAAATTAGGTAAGACTTTGAGAGGGATAGGAGGGAATATTGTAAATATCTGAAGTAATTGGCTATATGTTGATTCACACTGTGGGTGACCAAGTAGAGGAGAAACTAACAATTACCTGGAGAAGGACCCTTAGAGTTCTTAATTAAACAAAGATTGAAGGATAACTCCCAAAGGCAGTGTGATCACTGAATGCTTCAGCAACTGCATTATGCTTAGTATAAGTACGAATGGAGCTCCAGATGGCCTCTCTTCAAATGTCAAGTGTCCAATGTTCCACAGAGAATCACAAAATCATAGAATCAACCGGGTTGGAAAAGACCTCTGAGATCATCAAGTCCAACCCTTGATCCACTACCACTGTGGTTACTAGACCATGGCACTAAGTGCCACAACCAGTCTCATTTTAAAAACCTCTAGGGACAGTGAGTTCACCACCTCCCTGGGAAGCCCATTCCAATGTCTGATTACTCTTTCTGTAAAACATTTTTTCCCAATATTCAACCTAAACCTCCCCTGGCACAGCTTAAGATCGTGCCCTCTTGTCCTACTGCTGGTTGCCTTGGAGAAGAGACCAACCCCAGCTGGCTCCAATCGCCTTTCAGGGAGTTGTAGAGAGTGATGAGATCTCCCCTGAGCCTCCTCTTCTCCAGGCTAAACAACCCCAGCTCCCTCAGTCTTTCCTCATGGGACTTGTGCTCCAATCCCTTCACCAGCCTCATTGCTCTTCTCTGGACCTGCTCCAGCACCTCAATATCCTTCCTGAACTGAGGGGCCCAGAACTGGACACAGTACTCCAGGTGAGGCCTCACCAGCACTGAGTACAGGGGAAGAATCACTTCCCTGTTCCTGCTGGCCACACTGTTCCTGATCCAGGCCAGGATGCCATTGGCCTTCTTGACCACCTGGGCACACTGCTGGCTCCTGTTCAGCTTCCTGTCAATCCAAACTCCCAGGTCCCTTTCTGCCTGGTTGCTCTCCAGCCACTCTGATAGCCTATAGCGCTATCACTATCACTGCTTAAAATGTCCAAATGAGTCCTTGCAGGTAAGGTGGATTCTCTGACAGCAGTTTGATAGCATTCATTTGTGTGTTACGCTAACCAGAATGGTATTTTTTGTGAGGACACTGACATCCCCTGAGATCTTTCAGCCTTGACACAAGGACATTGAGAAACCTTCTAAAGGAGGTTTTCCAGTACAAAAGGACAGTGAGTATTTATACTCTAGTGTGTAGAGAATTGCATTTACTGAGGAATCATGATACTCAGGAGAGGCACGGTAGTCAGAAAACTCCTCCAGTAAAGCCTTGGAAAGCCTGCTAAGGGTTGCCTTTTCCATAAAGAAATGACACAAGGGGAATCAGCCTTAAGACTCTGTCTCTCATGTAAGCTTTTCTGTAGAAATGATAGCCACTGAAAAGTCTTTTGATAGATAAATGAGATCATATTGTTTAATTTTTGAACTGAAAGAGTCTATAGATATTGTACTGGAAAGCAGGTCTTCAACTGTAGGTAAAGCCTATTAGAACCTTCAAAAATTTCTCAAGGGAAGTGAGAATGCTGATTAATCTTCTACCTGAGGACATAAAGCCATAATAACTGCTAAACTGGCTGTAATAGAAGAAAATTGCTTACTGTGCATCTTTAGTTTTGAGACACAGATAAGAACTGGAAAAATCACTGAGGCTGGGAAACATGACTTATGATAGCAGCAATATGCAAATGCAACTATTTAATGTGGCAAGTCGATGTACTAAAATTTCTTCTACTGTTTATAACCGTGTTCTTCTCTAGAGAACAGATATGCTCTAAGTCAAAGTCATCCATCAGTTTACTATGAGACAAACTAAATTTCATTTTTCTGGTGAGAAAGAGCTCTTGTGAAGGACAAGGCCAGGGTGACTGAGAGGTTGTATCTTAACAGAAAAAGGATACTAGAATCCTAGGTTATGATATCCATAACTCACTCACCAGAAATTATAAATTGGGATGTTTAATGTAAATTTGACACTTAGTCCCTGAAAAGAGGCTGGGATAAGAAAGTTGATAGTGACTTTAAGGGGGGCAACAACAATGTACAGCTCTTCATCATACCTTCAAAATATTTTCATAATTCCATCAGGCTTGTCCCCTAGATGATTTATGCAAAGCCAAGCCTGTAGGTAGTCCAAGGTATGGCTGTGCCCCTTTGCTTTTCACTGTCTACCTGGAAAAGATTTAGTGTATAAAAGAAATAGGGCCAGTGTGGACACATATATGGACTTGAATCAAGACTGAAGCAAATCCAAAGATCTCAAGATGGAAATCAAATATTTGTGGGATGTAGTTCATGTCATATGCACTAAACACAACTCTCGCCCTTGGAACAGCAATCCCTTAGAGATATCTGTGACCACAACCTTGGGTGCTTTTTCAGGACAGTTCTCACCATTTGGACCTAGCTGTGATATCCAAAGCAGCATCATCTCACAAACAGTTTTTCAACTAGGGTAGGATCAAAAGAACCTGCAATAATAGCATGCAGCAGCAATAATAATTGCTGATCCAGAATAAAAAGTGATGAAAGACATTTTCATTCAGAAAAATAGTCTATATATTTGTAGTATACTTTGATGACACTGAAGGCCTAGAATGTTGCATAGCAGCAACTAAGGAGGAAGGTGATGGTATATTAAATTTAACATCTTTACTCCCCTTTTCCTTTTTCATAACAGTTTTCTGCAGTTTTTTGACTCATTAACCAAACATATACAATCTCAGTATTTTTCCCTTTTTCTTTATTTTTCAAGACTCATCATCATGGCTGGGCTTTGCGAACGAAGATTTGGGAAGGGCTCTACCCATGTTTGCTACAAGCTCACTGGTGGCTAAAAAGGTCAATATGAGATAGACACGTCCGGCTGCAAATGGCACAGCAGAAAGACTCCTTAGGCGGTATGTTCTGCAAGACACGATTCTTTCTGCGTTGTCTTTTCTCCTTGAGAGTGATACCGCCATTGAGCAGACCTAGACTAAATAAATATTCTTAAATATTTACAATAGTTATTGACATTAATTAATTAAAAATATTTTCACGATGCTTCTAATTGAATACTATTTTCATTGCCCACAATCTCATTAAATTTCTCAAAGAATTTAGAGAGTTACTAGCAACCCAAATAACAAAACAAATATTAAATATTTTAACTTCAGATTTTCATGCATCAATAGACATAAGAAGCCTTTTTGTCTCTCCATAACATAATGGCATACTGTGAGTCACCTAATGTGAGCAGAAAATGTTATCTAGGGAATCTATTACTAAATAACTAAAGTCACTTTATCTGCCCAGGAAATTGCAGAGGCTCTTTTGTGGGGTAAGACATGCCCAAAAGGTTTAGAAGAACAAAAAGCAGGAATTTCTTATAAAGAACTGTTTATTTTTATGTTCATTTTTTGGTTTTATTTTAGGGAAACTATGATGAAGACTGAAAGCTCAATGACAAATAAAAATAAAAAAATGGAAAAAATTTTTTGGTACAGATAGGGAAGTTTCAGAGTGCTGGTGAGTCAGAATTCTTTTACTTGACTCAACATGACAAATAAATGTAACGTGAAACAAAATACTGCATTTGCTAAAATAAATACACATTAAAATGAATATAACTATAGATAGCTGCAGTGCTTAGAGAAATAAATAGAGCTAAAACTGAAATAAATGTAATACACTGAAAAAAGCATGCAACTTTTACAGAACATGATAAAATGAACACTGCACAATTTAAAACTGATTGACAGGTAATGAACTATAAAATCTATATTGAAATGGAAATGACAGAGAAAGAATAGCACAAAGCATCAATGCTATAGTCACAGAGCTGAAAGATGGGAAAATTTCTGAGACAGTGGCTCACTGAAATTAAGCAAATTAAAGACTGATGAAAAATCTATGTGTTCTGATTGAATTATCCAGTTTCTGAGAGACAGAACAGCACTGTAATTTAACATGGCTGTTAAATGGATTCTCCTGCTTCTGGAAAACTCCTTCTAAGGTTGAAAATGAAACACCAGTAAGACAAAATGCATTCCTTCACATCTGGTCTTTCCTTGGGTGTGGTAACATATTTTAACCACATTGTCAGTTTACTATCCAAGTATCAATATGGTAAGTGCTTAATGAAGTAAACATCAGTTTATTTTGAACTTTCAATCCAGGACTAATTTGCTTTGCACCTGTTTTGAATTCATTTGTAAGTAAATCTCCCAAACTATTTGATAAGCAGAATTCAGATAGTAATGTTCACTTGTAACATTTTCTGGGACTTGGATTTACTTACTAGAACGACTTTTTATTTCTTTTTCCCTGAGGGTTCCTCTGGTTCCTTTCCTGCACAGAAGAACACCTTTCAGTATCTGTAGTTTCATTAAAAGGAGTGCAATCCCAAGTTTACAGCCTCTAGCTAATCTGCAGAATACATCGCTTTCAAAATGTTTTCAAATAAACACTGTGATGAGAACTCATTAAATCCATGATAAACTTTGTTACTTTCAGCTAAAAGTTTGAAGATTACTGCTCCAAACCATTCATTCTATCACAACTGTCTGCATTAAGTCAAACAATGAGCCACTTTATTGTTTTTTTCTAAGAAGAAAAAATAGCAAGTTGGGAAAAGACCTATTTCAGGAAAATTAAGGAATGTATCTAAAAAATGATTGGTTCTTTAGGGATGTTCTCAAAACATTCTATCTGAACACAAGTTGATTTTTATATGAAGTATTCTATATCCTGATATACTGCCTCTACAGACAGTCAATAAGCAACTGGAATTTTCCTGAAGTAGTAGCTGCAATTGAAAGAATATGAAATATGATAGTCTAGCTATTATGTAAGAGGATTTTTATTTCAAGATTTTGATAACTTCAGTCATTATCAGCCATAAAGTGCTATTAGGTTGCATGTTCATAATCTTTGTACAAGCAGGTCGTTCAATTTTGCCTTGCATTATGTTTGTTTAAACAGGTTCTCAAAACATAATTTGTTCTTGTTTTGAAGTCATCAATAGATATCCACTGTGTTTTTATGGATGTATTATACAGTTTCCAGGCTTTCTCTCTGTTCACAAGCATGTGCTAAGGTTAATCCTTTCTAAAAAACACACTCAAATAGTTCACTGACAACTTCAACATATTAATCCTTAAGATACCTTTCCTAAGCATACTCAGTGAATTTTTATCTTTTATACCATGCTACCTCTATTAGGTGTTTTTAATGTTCAGTTCTTCAACGCCATGAAGAAGTAATATTTAAATACCAAAGACCATGATATTCTTTCAGCAGGTACTCCTGATACTGAGGATAACAGGTTTCCAATTTTTCTGGCCTTTTTCCAGCAGCATAGGAGGAACTAACTATCCTCATCATTAAGCTCCTTTCCCATATCTTTGAAATCCTGAAATTATGAAATCACCTGGCTACAATTCATCTCTGAATCAGATCTCGTTATTATCTTTATATCTGTATGATTTAATTTTATGTTTATTTTTTGCCATTAATCACTCAATATTCTTAGATTTTATATCATGCTCAGATCTCCCCATTTCCATTCATCCTGTGTACATTTAATCCTTTAAATGTTAATCTTGTGATAATTTTTCTACAAATTTAAAATTTAAACCAGTTTCTACTGTGCTTAAATTATTTCAGATAAGTAGCTATTTTCAATAATACATACTTCAAATAAGAAAAAAAAATTTCTTTGTTATGTTTGCTTCAGTGCTAGTCGTACCAATTTTTCTCTGAGGGATGCTAACATATTTCAATTCAGATTATCAAAAGGGAAGTACATTTTCTTGAAGAATAAGACATGACTGTAAGAATTCTCAGAAAGAGTAAAATCCTTCTTCCTGTCACTATGCAAAGGATTATTTTTAACTACCTGTGAGTTTTTTCTAGTCTGTAATAGCCTGAAAATATACATGTCAAATAAATCACTGAATAAGGAGGAATGAAATGGAACAGATCCATTAAAAAAGGTAGTGAAGTGTGTTCACTGCTCTAGTGCACTGAAATGAATTTAGTTTGAATTACTTTTACTACACTGTTGTATTGGAATACTAAACACAAGACTGTAGGTAATTTACAAAAATAACTAAATAATGCACAGAGAAAAATTGCAAATCTATACTGACAGATCTCCATCTTCAAAACACTCCTCAGAATAATAAATAATATCCAGATAGAGATATTCCATCAATTACTGCAGAAATAAAGTGGTTTGTATCAGCCTGTGAAATGTAAATCCCTGAAGTTTCTGTGTAACGAAAACTTCACAGTTGGATACGATTCTAAGAATACTGCTAAGAAATGTAAAAATTTGGAATAGCAAAAATGTTCCTTCAGTTATACAATATATTAAAACATTCTGTACAATGGCTTTGTCCAGGAGTAGTTATCTTTGTCAAGGACAAAATTCAGAATGTATTTTGTACTACCTGGTTAGTATGGGAAGTGTATAACACATAACTCAAGAAAATATGAAATACTTAAAATACTTCTAATGGAAAAATGAAGATATTAAAGAATACAAGTACAGAATATAGCTAAACTCTTCAAAATGTAAGCTAAAATTCATCCTAATTCATCTGAGAACAGTACACTACTTAATTATCAAGTTATAAAAATTTCAGAAAAAGAAAAAAATAGTCAAATTGGAACATGTGTGATACCAAAGATATCTAAGAAAGATATTTTGTGTAGACTGAGTTGGAGCTAGAGTTGTGTTATGTGGAACTGAACCCCACCGAGATTAGCTCAGTTGGTTAGAGCATGGTGCTAATAACACCAAGGTTAGGCATTTGATTCCCACATGGGCCACTTAAGAGTTGGATTTGATGATCCTAGTGGGTCCCTTCCAACTTAGGATATTCTGTGATTCGGTAAACTAAGATATGCTACATGGGAATTGGGTGTCTTTTTTTTTTTAACAACCTTTTAGAAAAGAAAAGGAAAAAGCAAGTCTTGCCTATTCATTCATCTTAACTTTAACAAAGAAACTTGAGATACAATGTTAAGATGGCACCTAAAATGCCAATTATTTTGGCTTTTCAATCAGTAACTGACAAAGATTTTGTGAAGGGAAGAAAGGGGCAAGTAAGATGAACTTCAGACTCTATTAGAAGGGTAATGAGATGGTAAAGAAAGAAGCCATGATTTCCTATTGTTACAGCATCAGTGATTAACTGCAGAAAATTACCTAAACAGCATCACATAGAGAGTAGAAGATGCAGCAGATGTAGGGAAAAGGTACTTTATATATTCTTAATTTTGCATGATTTATAAATAATGGCCCTTGGGATTAATTTTTTCTCACAGTTAATGACTATACCACTTTGGGGGCAAACTCCTCTGGATAGTCATTAATTGTCAAGAAATGCTAACCTCACAGGTCATTCTTACTGAAGTGCTGTATAATGCATGTAATAATTATGTAAATGCTGACTATCACTGCAATAAATATTTAAATGAGGTGATTAGGAAAAGCTTATAGGTTATTCTTGAGCAAGTGCTGGGTGTGGAAGGTGGGCAAAAGGAGTGTCTGTGAACACTTGCATTCAATGGCAACCAAGCCTAAATGTTTTTATTCTCTGACAAAATGATCATGGGGTTAAGGCTTAGTGCTGTCAAAGATGAGAGATACTGAGACTGCAGGATAGAATCCAGTTTGGATCTCTGCCCTTTATAGTATTTGGCTGCAGTGGGAGGAATTTTGCATTGCAGTGCAAAGTAAATAGAATCCACTGCCAAATGTTCTCTGTGTGTCACAGAGGCACATGTTCAGAATCAGAGCATCTATTTTGTTCACCCTCCTTAGATTTGGATGGCTAGTTCAGACACCTCCCTTAGGAGTATAACCATTATTGTCTCTAGTGAAGCTATGCATCTCCAAAGAATATCCTTGAATTTTAAGCACTGGGCCTCCTTGAGTTTGCCAGTCAGACATATTGATAGAGGAGGAAGTTTTCCCTCATGAATTTAGATAGCCAAAAGAAAGATTGCTATCAAGCATGTCTACTCTGAATTCAAAGCACTGGATTCTCTACTGTAGATAGATATATACCTGGGCAGCTATCACTCTTTTCGAAATGCTGATGTCCACAGTGTCCACTTTTTGCATAATAGCCACTAAAAACAGAGAACATGTGTAGGAAGTGAGTATTCATGGATCATTTCCTTCCTAAATATGAGAGGAATTCAACTTACTTTACCCTCTTCCCAAGTATATTAGCTTCTAGATGACAACAGACAGAACTAGAAGCACTGTCCACAATTCTTATGGAAGTAGGACTGCTGCATAGGCAACCCCCCCCAAGAATCCAATTTGACTCAGAAGTCAAATATTTAGCCAACTCTTCAAGCTTTTAGATAGAACATTACACATGGAAAAGTTTGCTTTTGTGTTCATACCTCAGATTCTGCTTTTTTTTTTATGTTGGATCAAACACTAAATAAAAAAACAAATGCTTGGAATGATCTTCCTATCCCAAATATTACATTATCTAGATTCTACATCTGTGAAAAAAACACTGGCCCTCTCTAAGACATTGGGTGTCTGCTCACCATTTATCAGAAATGCAGTGAAATTTGAGCAAAAGTTATCCTACCAACTTCTTACAAGGATGCACTTCTGTACATTATGCACTACTTAACACCACACTTTGGTCACCGCATAGGATGTTTGGTTCTAATTGGAAGTCAGCTGAATATCCATTCTTCAAAATTAGGGTGGAAATATCCAAATGATGGAATTACTTGGATATAGGTGCCACAAACCCATTTTATGTATCAAGATCAGTCATCTGCAGCCATCATACAATCCTTTCTACCTCCAGAAGACTGTTTAGGGTATGCTGAATATATTGTAGTAATTATGAATTTGTTTATAAAAGCAACAGTCTTACTATTGTAACAAAAACAGAAGCTTGTCACACATATATTATAAATATATTAAGTATGTAATTAATACTAGCTTGCTTGGAACCGAAAATATTACAGTTAAGAATGTTATATATCTTATTTTTTCAAAATCATGATAGCATAACACAGCCAAAAAAAATTTCATTTATGTATGTGAACAACGAATACACTAAAATGTTATACAAAAATGAACATAGCTGTAAATAGGGTCAAAGAAAAAAAGAATTTCAGGAGGACAAGATAAACACAAGAGTCTGCAAATATGCAGGACACTTTCCCAAATGCACAACAAGGACAACCAGCAAAACCAAAAAAATATAAAAGAAATATAAAAGAAGAAGTACCGAGAGCAGAAGAGATTCCACCAGCTTTTCATGGAGAAGAAGGGATGCGGGAAGGAAGTACCATAAAAACATCAGGGACAAATGAGGAAAAAAAACCCAAAACACTTCTTTTATGACTTCTCTTGTTAAATTGCTAAAACCAACTTGAAACATGACAGTAAATATTACTGTTGACTATACAGCTTCATAGCTAAATTAGAATAAAAATGGCAAAGTCTAACAGCACTGTATAGGTAGCACTAATGATGCATTGAACTGATAATAAGAACTGATTGAATTTATAAAAGGGATTGACCACTCATAAGTAGTGTCATTAGTGAATGAACTTTTGTTAATGGATTAAAACTGGTCTGGCTTATCAGCCTTCTAAATCTTCCCGTCTCAGTGATCGTTGATTTCCTCACTCATACTTGTATACGTTGCTGCACTACAAACACTTATATATGAAATTCTGCATGTCAAAGCAGAATAGAAATAAGATTTAGAGAAATTTACTGTGGGGTAGCCATCACAAAAGATACTGCATTTACAAAAGATGGTCATTTCCAGAAAGGAACTCAGAGATGACAAGTATAATTAAAATATTTGTTTGAAATGCCTCTAAGAATATATCTGACATGACAAGAGAATACTATTAGGCATCATACCTTCAAAATAAATTATAGAGAAAAATTAGTGTTTCTTAATTGCCATTAAGACAGATTTTTTTTTGTTATTGTTGATTTATTTATCTTCTAAAGAGTTTTAATTTTGTGTCAAAAGTCCAAAGTGATGTATACTCCACCTTTTGTGTTATGACAGGAAGTAGGAACTATGTTAATCCAAGACTAATGTGTAGGACATTAGTCCTACACAGACAATATACCAAACTGGCTATAAATAGATAATAATATAATAAATAAGATGATAATAAAGGTATAATTAAGCAGTATATTGTGTTTAGTACATAGTCCAGACGTACATTCTCACAGTGAGTATATATATATACACACATACATATATATATACATCCAGGCACTCAAAACTAGAGAACTTTTTCTGGTTTTCAATCTTCTTTCTTATATTTCATAGGGCTATGAAGGGCCAAACATACATGTGCCCTCTCAGACCTGATTCAGCCAGAGAACTGCTGTGCTACCACATACTTTAAGGATTCTTTGAAAAACAGAAAAAGAGTAGATTTTTTTTTTATTGATAAATAGACTCAAAGACTTACAGATACTAAGAAATCTTTGTATGTTCAAGTGATATACACATTACAAGCAGTAATCCTATTGCATTCATGATTTCCTCAGTGCAGAATTTAAATACCCTCCCATGAAAAAAAGACCAAAACCAAGAACACAGAGCACAAGTTCACCAGAATATGTATTATCTCTGAAAGCTTTAAGGCAATGTAAACAAACTTTTTGGTAGTTTTGCTCCCTGTAACTGTGGTTATAATTTCAAGGGACTTTTAAGCTGATGAGAGGCTACTGAAGTACCAAAAGAACTTAATTCATTCCCAGTACCGGAGACGGGAAAGCTCTATCATTTTGTCGAAAGTGATACCGCAGCTCAGTATGCAGTTCAGTCCTTTGCATGGAGAAATGTATGGCATGGGTATTAAATATCAAAACTATGAGTCTGAGGCTCTTCAAGACCACTCTTAAAAATAAAGGGGGTCCTTGCATTTGCAGAGTGCTGTCAAAAAATATACCTTAGGGATGAGATTATGTTTTTGGTGAAAAAATGATCTCTTGTTTTAAGTGGAACTTGGAAACCCTCATAAGTATCTAACCTCCTTTCTTACCAAAATTACTTAAGACAAGAAAAATACTTTCTTAGGTGGGTACAAAAGTATGTAGACTGATACAGGCTCAAAGTAAGGCTTAACAACCATCCTGAGCATAAGGATTCAAGGCATCAAGGAGACGAAGTTTTTTTGCAGACGGTTCTGAAGGTTAATGTTCAAGTTCTATATGTCTGCTCCGTGTCAGATAGGACAGACACAGTCTCTAATGCATATATGTAGCCACATGCTGTACTTGGAGAACTCACTGTTATTACACAGTACCTACCAAAGGATGAGGAATACTAAAAGGAAGTTTGAGCCTTTCTGGGGAAAAATACTTTTCATCCATCAAGTGTGGCTATCCTACTGTAAAAATTAGTCTGAGTGTAGGAGACCACCAGAAGGAAACAGAAAGGAAGGCTGTTAAGAAATCAGCACTCAAAGGGAATTGAGATTTTTGAACAAGAAGAATGGCATCCCAGAAAGAGCACCATCTGAAGCTATGACTAGAAATTTCAGAGCCTGACCTCAGTCAGAATGAAGTTGTATGCTATCTAATGTTCTATCAGAGCCTATCATCCTATCAAGTTGTAGGATGAGTCTCTAGACAAGGAATCAAGAAGGTGCCATGTATGTGCATGCCTGTCCCCCTTCCCTGTGCCCCAGTACCGCATGTCACTTTAGATACACAGACATTCTGTATATAGAGAATGATGGCATTGCTCCCAAGATGGATTTGCAGATCTTGAATAATCTGTACTTACATCACTTGAAGAGTAGGTTAAATTAATAAACTTGTTTGTTTTACAACATTAGTTAGCTTTTATATGTTCTGGGCATGCTGTGTTCTAGCATGTATTTACTAAAGTAATGATTGTCACATATACAGTTGTCTGTTATGCTTTTTTATTTGTGCTGCTAGTGGACATTATTAATTGTTTTCAGCTTAATTTTATGAGACTATATAAAATATAGTCTTAGAGGATTGCCATAAAATCATGTGCAAAGGTGATTCCAGTATGAGGGTTTTTTTTTAAATTAAGAATAAAACCTGAAAAGAAAGTTGGTTAACAGCATGTTCTTTTCTGTAAATAAAAGCAGGGGTCTCTGAAAAGAGACATAAGTGGCAGAATTCAGTAAAAGGAGGTATTTCTATTGCAAAGAAATTATGTGTGCTGTGCACATGATCATTACTGCCCAAAGCCATAGGATGAAACGCTGAGTTAAAACTGACCTATTTAGCTGTAGCCCAAAAACATGCAAAATATCACTTTCTTTTTCCAAAGAAAAATTCCTTGAGGAAAAGATGTTATACTTTCCTCCACATAAATTGTTCAGTCGCTTTTTAATATTCTTAGCTCCCTGTAGAAATTATCACCACTTTTAAAATATTTCACCTAATCTACTTTCTTTTCATTTTCTTTGGAAAAATATATTTGAATTATGTAAATCATTATCCATCTGTCAATATGAAATGTTATTAAGAACACTTAGAAATAATATATACCCACAAAAATATACAAATATATGTACTGGAGAACTGTACAACTAAGCAAAACATATTTTATCCCCTATTCTTGTTTGCAGGATAATAAACCTCAGTCAGAAGAACTGGAAGGATTGTTTTCATTGTTCTTTGTGCCCTCAAGAACATTATAAGAAGAGATGGTAATTTACGGGGGAAGACTTGAAATTTTGCTTTAGATGATATTGCTCTTTAGGACAAGATGAAAAATTTGAGTCTCATATTTTGGAGCTAAAACACCATTATTATTTTAATAAACAGTAGAAACCTTAGTGAACACAATAAATAAACTAGATGACTAGCTGTCCAATGACCTCTTATTCAGTCTCTGAAAATGCAGTCTCGGGTTTGATATGGATTGTTAAAAATTTTAAAGAAATATTCTGTTACAGAACCTCTGAAGCAGAGTAGTTGTATTTAGGAGACAGCAATAGCATTATTTCAAGTCAACAATATTCTTACCACAGTGCTAAATCCTTGGAAAGTCTCAGTTTTACATACTAGGAATAAGCATTTTGTTCACTTGGATTTACTTTTCCATAGAGTCTAAATATAAATCACAGGCTTGGTTTGGCTTTCAATTTCTTAGATTGTTCTATGTAGCAACTTGCATAATAAATACTAAAATAAGTAAACACTACAGTGTCTGCAATAACCTGAACTTATATCTTAATTCTTACGTAAGTAGAAAGCCAGACGCACATCTTAACCAAATCCTCCCCTAACATGGTTTTAATTTTGGGAAAATACTACCTGTTCTCTTACAATATTTGACTTGAAATGTTATAACTATTTTGGCATAAATCTAAGAAAAAATTTACAGTTTTTCTTAACAACTACTCCTTCAAAAAAGACATGACTTCTTCACTGATTTCTAAGAAAACACAGAAGATATTTTACCTGCATGTGCATATATTTAGATATATATAAGCCTTTATTTATGCTTTGTTTTATAAAACAGTTATCAAAAACTAATTATGTAGTTTTCAGGTAATTTCTAGTGATCAAAGATTCAGAGGGAAGGGAGTTTTTGTAATTCAAAAATTCAAAATTCAAAATTCAGTCTCTCTCTAATTACTGCATGACTTGGCTATCCAGCTAAATGCTACAACCTAATATGTACTGTACAGATCTGACTTTCCTTGCCCCCATAAGAACATTCTGTTTTTCTAGCTGTAGGACTACAATATACCTGAATCTAGACATCTTTCTAGTAAACTCAAAAACATTATTTGCTTTACTTTTTACCATGCATAATTGGCCAGAATGAATCTTGTCATTTTTTTCTTGTACTATCAAACATTATCCAGTAAAGCTATAATCTGTGCTCAGTGTTAGCACCATTGCATTTGACAGCAATGTATAACACCTTCTATTGTGTGAACAGTTAGAAATTAACTGAACTGAGACATGTAAATGAGTCTCACTGCAAGAATTTTTATAACACATTTGAATTCAATGGGCACATTCTGGATCCAAAATTCTTCATTAATATACATTTCATGAAACGATTTACAGAAATGCAAATTAATTCACTTCTATAAAGTGATTACAGCATTTTCTAATTTATCTTTACAAAAAAAATTTTCTTTCTATTCACTTTCCACTCTAGTTTAAATCACACAGCGGTACTTAAGAGTAAAGATGGAATGAACTGGGAGGCTTCACATTGTCTTCTAAAGGTTAACAATCAGTCTTTGGAGAGACTTTTAATACTTCTGCTGAAAGAAATATCCAGAACTAAAGGTCTTTCATTTAAAAATATAATATTATCAAATACCTGGAAAAAATCCTTCTGCTTGAAACAAAAGACTTTTTCAAACAAGTAAAAGTGCCCTAAATGCTATATAAGATTGTGTTATCTTCTACTTCATGATCTTCTTATTCTCCTCCCTAGTCAGATAACCCAACATACATGATTTGATGAATTTAACTATTGTTTTCTTCTTTTAAATTTAGATCACAAGGTCTCCAAGAAAACATACAGATTGGTCTGGACACAAATCAAGAAATAAAAACTTAACATGAACAATTCTCTGTATGTCCAAAATCCAAACTATTTTCAGTTTTGGAAGAATGTTTAGGATAGAATTTCCTTACAATACATAAATTTGCTAATGACATTTTTATGACAACTAACAGAATTAATTATAAATTGCAGAAGCAGTGGGATATACAACTTTTTCTGACCTGTCTTTTCAGTGAATAGAAACTTTTCTCATTCAGATTTGTGTAGTTGCAGCACAGTCTCTATTAAGTCTGAATCAAAAACAAAATTTCACTTGAAGATGGACCAGTAGTTTTGGGATGGGAGACAATCAAGGAAAAATACATCATTCAACAAAAAAAATTTAAAAAAACAAAAAACCCCACCAAAATCCATAACAAATCAACTCAATGAGAAAACACTAAGAATAAATTCCAAATATCAAGTACAGATATCTTTTTCTTCATATTTTTCTTTTTTTTTTCTTATTTTCCCATAAAATAAAACAGGCCTTGGCACAAACAGGAATATCCAATCATGCAGAAGTAAAGCACTAACAGGATAATAATTATTCACTTTGGATCTCTCTCATGATTTAATCCTACCCAGCAACTCAGCCCCATACAGCTCTCACTCACTCCCCTCGGGTGGGATGAGGGAGAGTTAAAATTGAGAAAGGCTATATATGAGATAAAGACATTTTAATAGGTAAAACAAAAACAACACATGCAAGCAAAGCAAAACAAGGCATTCACTAACCACTTCCCATGGCAGGCAGGTGCTCATCTATCTCCAGGATAGCAGGGCTCCATCACTCAAAATGGTTCCTTAGGAAGGAAAATGCCATCATTAAGAATGCACCCCTTCCTTCTTTTCCCCCAGCTTCATATGCTAAGTATGATTCCATATGGTCTGGGATATCCCTTTGGTTAGTAGGGGTCGGGTGTCCTGGCTGTGTCCCCTCCCAATTTCTTGTGCACCCTCAGCCTCCTCACTGGTGGGGAGGGGAGGGTGAAGGCCAGAAAAGGCTTTGACACTCTGTGAGCACTGCTCATCATAACAAAAACACCCTTGTGTTATCAGCTGTTTCCAGCACAAATCCATAACATAGCCCCATAATAGCTACTATGAAGAAAATTAACTCTTCCCCAGCGAAAACCATCAGGTTGTCACAGGTTTCAAAATCTATTCACAATATACACACAGGAGTATATTGTGTGTGTATACACAGGAGTATATTGTGTATTTCCCTCACAAAGGAGAGGGATCATCCTTTAGTGCAGGGTTAATTGGCATTGCCAATGTGAAATAACCCCAATTTTAATTGGGATCTATATTGATCTTGTTTGAGTTTCACAAAATAAAATTGAAAAATAAATACATTCTTATTTAAATATTTTTGAATTAAAAAAGATTAATATATGTGTTTAATCATTATGTATGTAAACCTCTTTAACATTGCCCAAATTTAATAAACATACTGTATTCACTATTTCATAATTATTAGGTACTCTGTTCAAATATATAAACAGCATTAATTATGTGAAAACGTGTGACACATCAGTGGGAATATCTCATTATCAAAACAACCGAGTACTATATTGTTTGAAAGAGAAGGTTGCCTGCAAGAGCATAACCCAGTTGATTTATCTCTGGAACTGGAAATGATGTTTCACAGAGCAAGCGTCACTCCATGCAAAAAGCAATAACAGTGTTCCTCCCTTTCCCTCTGACAAACAATTCTCTTCAGTGTCATAATTTTAAATGCATCACTAAAACTGATGCTTTACTGTCCTTAAAAATTCACCTCTCACAAGAAAAATAATTTAGGAGACAATAAGACTAGTGTTCTGTTTATGTAGGCAATCTTCTAATTTTTGTGAAGATAGATTAACTCTCTAAAACACTTTTGCTTTCTTTTGTTCATTCCATGTAGAAGATTGAGTCAGATCAAGAGCAAATAGTAAGTCAAAAAACACAGTCAATTTTTGAGAAAAAGTCCTGGCTTGAAGTCAGTCATGTCAGATATTAGAGAAGCTAGCAGACTTGTACGATTATTTTAAATTTCTGAAGAGGTAAAGGAATTATTTTGTAATCAGGGGCAGGTGGGAAGGAGGGAAGGAGGGAAGATCATCGCTCTCTACATTCATGTTAATCGTGGAGAAGACTTAAAACTTCAAGCTCTTTGGGACAGAATAGAACACATCAGCAATAGGCTTATAAATCAGTGTCATATAAATAAAATATTATAATATAAAGCCCTACCTTTCATCTAGAAGTCATCCATTTCTGCTTCTTGACATGAAACAGTTTGGTTTTTTTTCTGTTGGATTAGGTGTCTTCCAGTTTGGCATTTTGAATACATTTATTAAAGGATAAAGAAGCAGTAATACTAGTGCAAAAAAAAGGAGAAGGCACTTGCAGCTGGAATTGGAATTGCACTGGGGAATGAAAGTAGGAACCAGTTCTGACGTTCAAACTGTGTTGGAAGTAATGCTAAATAAACTAGTTAAAATGCTTTGAAATTTAAGAAAAAGTTGCTGCTTCCTGTGGTTGTACAATGTGTTGGATTTAATTTCATATTTCATAATATTGATTTGGAGAGAAAGACATTGAGCATTGAATCAACTTCCAGTCAAACACCAGTTTTCAAGTACAGCCCTTAAAATGTCTATTACATCTCTATCACTTTAGAATGTACTATTTTCTTCATAGGAAGAGACAACTAATCAGAAGCAGCCTATCAAATCACACAATCATTGAAGTTCAAAATGACATCTGGGGATCATCTAGTCTAATGGATCATCCAGTCCATCTGGTCCAATGGTCAAAGCAGAGTCATCAAGCACAGGTTGCTCAAGGCTCTGTCCAACTGGGTTTCTATTTTCTTAGATGGAGAGGCACATCTCTCTCAGTAACCTGGCCGGAAATGTCATAACCCACATTACGAAAATGTGTTTTGTCATGTTCAGATGGAATTTCCCATGTTACACTCTTTGTCCATTGCCTCTTGTTGTGTCACTGGACACCACTGAAATGAGCCTGACCCTGTCTTTTTTCTTACTCCCAGCCAATATTTGTACATATTGATAAAATAAACCCTGAGCCTTCTCTAGGCTAGACAACCCCACTTCTTTTAGCTTCTCCTCATACGAAAGATGCTCTAGTCCCTTTGTCATCTTCACAGAACTCGCTCAAATCTGTCCAGTGCCTCTGTTGTGCTGGGAAGTCTGGAGCCAGACCTAGCACTCAACATGCATCTTCCTCAGAGTAGAGGGGCAGTCTTATATTCCTTGACCTGATGGCTGTGCCCTGTCTCGTACAGCCCCAGAGACTGCTGGCCTTCTTTGCTACAAACATATTTTGCTGGTTCATGGTCAATTTGGTTCCCATTAGCATCATCAGGGCCTTCCTTGCAAAGCTTCTTCACAGCCTGTCAGAATCCAGAAGTACATTATTTCTCCCCCAGTGATGGACTTCCCTTTGTTGGGCTGCATTAGGTTCCTGTCAGTCCTTTTCTCCAGCCTGTCAAGATCTCCCTGGATGGCAGCAATATCCTCTGGTGCATCAGTTACTGCTCCCAGTTTTCTATCACCAGCAAACTTTCTGAGGGTTCACTATATCCCATTATCCTTATCACTAATGACAATATGTATTGTAAGACTCAGTATCAGCCCCTGGGGTACATTACTTGCAACTGTCCTCCAGCTGGATCAGCTGCCCGATCACAACATTCTGGGCCTAGATGTTCACATCTATTCCCTTGTCCACCTCCCAATTCATGCTTAATCATCTTGTCTATGAGAATGCTAGAGGAGAGGCAGTGACAAGATAAGCAACGTTCACTGCCCTCCTCACATCCACCAAGTCTGTCATCTCATTGCAGAAGACAATGACATTGCTTGAGCAAGTCCATACCAATTACTCCAAACAAGTTCTTGTCCTTTGTGTATTTGGAAATGGTTTCTAGGATTCGTTGTTCCATCACCCTCCAGGGGTCAAAGTGATGCTGACCTGCATGTAGTTCTTCAGACCTTCTTACCTTCTTGAAGGTAGGAGTGACATTTAATTTCTTCCATTTCTGAAAAACCTTACCCAATTGCCTATAACCTTTCAAAGACAATCAACAGTGGCCTCCCAATGGCATCAGTCAACTCCCTCAGTACTCAGGGTCCTCCCATATCCTGTGAAGTTGTGTGTATCACATTGGCTTACTTTTTCTAACCTCATACTTTCCCACTAAGGGAAAGTCTTCCTTGCTCCAAACCCTTAGCATCCAGAGATTGCTTAAGGCTGTCCTCATTAGTAAAGACCGAGGGAAAGAAGGCGTTGAGTACCTCAGCTTTTCCTGTGTGTTTTGTCACTGTTGCCTTCCCCATTCAGCAGCAGACCCACATTTTCCCTTTTTTTTGCAGTTTATGTACTTGTGTGAACTTTTCTTATTCCCTTCACATTCCTTGACAGATTGATAACCATGTGGGCCTTAGCTTTCCTGATCCCATTCCTGCACAACTGGACAGCATTTCTGAATTACTCCCAGATCAGTTGCCTGTGCTTTTCCACTTCTTGTACACTTCCTTTTTAACTGTGAGATCCTGGGAGATCAAAGAAAGGCCTCCTGTTGCCTTTGTTTGACTTTCTGCTCATCCGGATGCTCAAATTCTTGATCTTGGAGGATGTCATTCTTCAATATTAGTGAGTTGTCTTGGAATTCTCATCTCTTAAGACAGTCTCCCATGAGGTTCAGGCACATCACTGAAGAGATTAATGGCTGCTCTTCTGAAATCAGTGGCTGTGATCCTGACTTTAGTCCTGCTTCTTCTGTTCAGGATCCTGAACTCCTGCCATAGTCAGTGCAGCCAAGGCTGCCTTGGCCTTCACAAGACAAACAATCCTTTCATGTTTGCAAGTATGAGACCTAGTAAAGTGTTGTCACCTCAGCCACCTGTGTTAGGAAGTTGCCATCAAGGCACTCCTAAAACCTCCTGAGTTGCTCTGGTGTTTTGTCTCTCTGGCTGAAAGGGACACTAATAAGGACATCTGGCTGAAATGAGAATTTTAACATTGACTGATGAAACGGTTTTAGACCTCAATCAGTACCTTTCAGCAGATGGAAAAAAAAAAGGGGTAGATAGACCAGATGATTCTGTTAAAATCATGATGTTGAACACATGCAAGAATGATAGAACAAGACTGACATGTTACAGAGTGTATCACACAATCCTGTAACATTTTTACAAGCTGATATCATCAATATATAAGGTATGAATAATAATTCTTTATTTTTCAAAATTCAGTTTTCTGCCAAAAGTGCTGAAAACAGTAATAAATATTTTACTGCATGAATCATGCTGCCTGGAACAAATTTTAATGAATTACATTTAATGCTACAATCCAAGCATTAAACTGTCAAAGTTGTGATTAATAGAATTGCATTTTAACAAAGGGAAAAAAGCTCTATAAGAGAAGAAAATCATGTTCATTATTACTATGACAGTGGTATGATAAGGGTACTGTATCATCAAACATTTTATAATAATATTTTACAATCATAGACACATATAGAAAATATATTTTAAGGAAATAGCACTGAATCACATACTTTCAAAAAGCCATACTTGATGAACTACACAGTAATGACCTTCTTAATATTGCCACTTCAAAAAAAAGAGGGAAGAACAAATATCTGCATTAGGTTCATAGAAGGTCTACTTGTTAAATAAACTACCAAATTTTGGGGCATGACTTAAGTATAGAGTAGTTATTTCAAGAAAATCAAATATCTAACACATTTAAAACTTTTATTTTTGTTTTAGCATGAAAACCCAAACCATTAAACTTAGATTGACCTGATTGTTTCCACAATTGTTTCATTCAGCCAATGAACCAAAATATCAGTTAGTTGCACATCCTTGTTTTGATGGTACTTTTCTTACTTGACTAGTTTCAGGGAGAGTAAACAGCATAATAGTCTCAAGAGTAGTCTACTCATCATCATGGCTGGGCTTCGCAAACAAAGATTTGGGAAGGACTCTACCCACATTTGCTACAAGCGCGCTGGTGGCTAAAGAGGCCAATGCAAGATAGACAAGTCCGGTTGCAAAAGGCACAGCAGAAAGACTCCTTAGGTGGTATATTCTGCAAGACACGATTCTTTCTGCATTGTCTTTTCTCCTCGAGAGTGATCCTGAGTGCATTCTCAAAGGAAGCAGCAGTGTTATAGATAGTGTATCTCCAGACCTCCCAACTGGAGGCCAGAGTAGACCAGTGATGAAGATCAATATGGCCGAGGCTGAGATGTTGTTTCAGAGAATCCTTGTATCTCTTCTTCGGGGTTCTTCTCTTGCGGCAGCCAGTGGCAAGTTCACCATAAAGCAAGATCTTAGGGAGGCAGTAGTCCTCCGTCCTTGAGACATGTCCTGCCCAGCACAGCTGTGTTCTCAGCAACATGGCCTCAATACTCGTAACTGCTGCTTGTTCTAGAACAGATGTATTGGTCACATAATCTGACCAGTGGATGTTTAGGATTGTATGGAGACAGAGTTGATGGAAGCATTCTAGGAGACACAGGTGGTGGTGGTAAATGACCCATGATTCGGACCAATATAAAAGAGTAGACAGCACTATGGCTCTGTAAACACTGATCTTTGTACTTTTCTTCAGGTGTTTATTTCGCCAAACTCTTTTATGAAGCTTTCCAAAGGCACTGGATGCCTTTGCTAACCTGTTGTCTATCTCTCCGTCAATCTTACCATCTGAGGAGATGAGGCTGCCTAGGTAATTAAACTGCTGGACTGATTTGAGCTCTGATTCACCAGTAGTGATATGGGGATGATGGAAGACTTCCTGAGGTGCAGGTTGATAGAAGACTTCTGTCTTCAAGCTGACTTCCAGCCCAAAAAGCTCAGCAGCTTCAGCAAAGCAGGATGTTAAACACTGCAGAGCTGCTTCTGTGTGGATGACGAGGGCGGTGGCGTCAGCATAAAGCAGCTCCCAGACAAGATGGTTTAAGGTCTTAGTATGGGCCTTCAGTCGCCTTAGGTTGAATAGGCTTCCATCGGTACAATATCAAATGTAGATACCGTCCTGATCATCGAGGTCTGCTGTGGTCCTTTGGAGCATCATGCTGAAAAAGATTGTGGATAGGGTTGGTGCAAGAACACAACCTTGTTTCACACCACTGGTTATTAGAAAGGGCTCAGAAAGTGCATCGCCCTGCTGATCCTCATGAAGTAAGATGATAATTTTAAGGAACTTGGGGAGACATCCTAAACGTTCCAAAATCTGCCACAGACCTTGTTTTGATGGTACTTTTATTGCTTGACTAGTTTCAGGGAGAGTAAACAGCATAATACTCTCAAGAGCAGTCTACTATCAAACCCAAATAAAAGTTCTCAAACTAAATACATTAACATATAGAGAGAATCTTTAGTTCAGACTGATAACTTCTGAAGGTAGTTATCTATGTGTATGTGACAGAATACCATGGATGATCTGTAATTTATTTTTCTTTTCTTCGCTGCTAGATACTTCAAAAAAGTCAAACATAAATCAAACTATACTCTGTCTCCTGGTTAGAGAAATAACATGGATTATATTTCCAGAACTTTAGTCAAGTATCTGCACAATCTGTTTTTATACTGAAGAAGAATGGAGGCATAGAGGTGAGATTTAAAGTATTTTATCATTTATATCTAAAAGATTTTGCTCAGGTTGAAAATGTGACTTCAGATTTATGAAAAAAGACATATTTGAAGATTAGTTAGCTGTCATCGAAGTAGAAGAAGTGCATCTCTGATATATCCTGGCTTAGTCTTTACTTTGTGCTGTGGTATCAATCATATTGCTGTGAGGGAGTTTGGAACAGAGTAAACACAAAAAGACACACACAAAGACACAGTCTTTAAATCCTAATTTACTTAACCCAGAAATAATTTAAGACTAATTTACTTAATGGTAAAAGATAGCACTTTTCATTTCACTAATGAGTCTGCAGTAATAAAACGTGGTGAATGGCAGATTAAAAGAAAATTTTTTTTTTCTCTACAGAAAGTTAGGGAGATCCTGCTACAAAGAAATACTACCGTTGCTTTTACAATCGTTAGTAAAGTTAAAGAGCAGAAATAAAAGTTAAATTTGTGATAAAATAGTTCATTTGAAATATGTTTTTCCACTTTGTCAGAAAAAATGGGTTCTGAATTAGACTTATTAAACTAGAGCTTACCTACTACGAGGGAGGTATCAGTTATAATTAGTACTCACAAGAAATATTTGTAGAACAAATTTGGTATTTTAAAGAACCATAAAGAAGATTGCAAAGACTTCTTGTAAAGTTTAACAAAAAGCTGTGTAGCCACTTTTCTCAAGAACAAAACCTGAGTAACTGCTTTGGCCTTAACAGAAGGTAAGAATTAAATAATATCTTAATTTTTACTTCCTCCTAGAGCACAATGCTGTTACAACTCACCCCTGAAGGTGGGAGTAACTCAGGTTCTTGTGAATAGATCCCTCGGGGCGGATTACAGTGAAAGTCATTGAATGACTGATACCTGTAAATATATATATACAGGCTTTATTTTAGAAAATTTGGTCACAATGGAAGGCAGATACGTAGTCATTTTGGTTATTATTATCTATAGTAATATGAAAGGACTTAAGAAAATGTATAAGGAAAAAAGAAAGGAAGGAAGAGAAAGGAAGGATAAGAGTAGAAAGATTCATAATCACTACCCATGGATCTATGATAAGACTTCATTGTTACACCATTGGTCAAAGTGATGGGTTCATTCTATTTGGGGTGGGGGAAGAAGGCCACAAAACACAAAGTGTGATTGGGTTAATATACATTCAGGTTGGGTGGGAACACCTAGTACCTCCCTGGGTTGTGGGGAGCTTTCAGTCCTCTGGTGGAAGGTCTCAGAAAAGGAGTCTAGGGGCACTTCGGAGGTCTTTGATGGTTTATGACACCTTTTAAGACAGCTGCTTCTCATACAAGTGCAGTTAAGCCAGTTATGGTCCACCAGACTTTCCCTGAGGGGAGGGGAAGGAAAGTTTTTCAACTGAGCAGAGCTGGGTACAGGACAACAATTACCATGATAAAAGGTACCATCCTGCCTTGCAGGATTTGACTCTTATTGGTCTTAAAGCCCAGCTTCAGCATAGCACCTTGGCACATCCATAATTGCTTTAAGCCATTAACCATTAGCAATCTGGTCTCTCACAAATGCTAACTCAAAACAGTGTATTTTTCTCCATATTAATGGAGACAGCTCAGAATCACTGTAAAATGGTGCTGAACATGAAATGCATGTAAATAGCTACTACACTATGAAGTAGGTCAAAGGCAGAACCATTTGTGTCTCTAGCTGAGCTCTTCAGACACAATGCCCACTCATCATTAGCATATCACTTTCTGATACCTCAAGATCTTCACTCCATTTCTATGCAACTGACCTTGGTGCTTGATGAAGAAAGTCAAACTGTAAGATTTTTTCACAGGTATTTAGCTCTAATTTTACCCATCATAAGCAATTGACAGTATTAAAGCAATACATACACGAACCACCATATTCATAGCTGAGTGATACTAGTAAAGAGACATCTTTTCTGTGTTGTTTTTTAAAAGGAAAGTAACATTAATCCCCTAAGAGTAAAGTTACATTTACTAACAAACTTCTGATTTCCTGAGAAAGAAAAAGCATTTGAAATCATTCTTATATGTATATCTGTGTGTATATACATATATATATATACACATGCATGCAAACTGACACACACGTGCACACACACACATATATTTATAAATATATATATATATATTTTTAGCAGTACAATATGGCTACTAAGGTCTCACAAAGGTGTACCTCTTGGTTCTTTTGGGGAAAAAAGAGATCCTCTGCTCTACTGTGTGTGGAACATCCTGAGTATAGCTTGCATTACGCAAATATTAATTTATATTAAAAAAGAATTATCTTTCACATTTCTTAAAAAATATTTACCTCCAATTTCAGTGGGTCAGAAAACCATGCTTTTTACTTCTCCTCCAGTCTAATGCAGAAATCTTTATATAAAAATATAAAGGATTTTTTGGTAATTTGACTAAAAAACTTAATAATATGGTCATTGCTTTATTTCTTCAGACCTCAGAGAACTTCGAGTGGATGCCATCATCAAAATTAGTGACCTCTTGCTGAGTTATTCTTTAAATTTAAAAGTAATTTGAATTAAGGGAAGTGAATCATAGCTATATAGTTTTTAAATATTTTTTCTCTTGAAGGTCTAAACATGTTGGCTGCTATCCTCATACCATAATTTCTTTTCATAATTAACACACATCTTCTAAGTATTTTGGATTATTTGACAAAATGTGTCAAAAAGAGGACTGTTGCCATCTTGTGTTTTCAATTATTCCAAAAGACTGGCATCATAGGCTTCAGGACACAGGGAGCTTGTTTTCAAAAACAGACTCAGGTTTTTAAAGTATTGCTAAACCCATGTTTTAAGCTTCAACAAAGAACAGCTATCAAATCATCATGCCATACTTGATTTTTTCCAGTAGAAATCTTTAACACAATTGAAATTAAAACCAAGCCAATAAAGAAAAACAATTATGACCAAGTATATGATTAAGATACACTGCTTAGTTAAAAACTATTTTTTTGTCCCAGATGATATTTTTGCCTTGTGATCTACATTTTGCAAACACAGTTTTGTTAAACTTGCCAAGTGATGGATGAATTACTCAACATTTTTACTGCACATATGGCCAAAGAGATGAAAAATGAAGATGTGAAAGCACTTGATTTTAAAATATGAATATTTACAACAGTCACTCTTTGAATGTACTGAATTTTAATATAGAGCTTCCTTAGAACAATGATTTATCTTTTACCTAAGCTAGTCATTCTCTTTTACAAAATGGTCTTTTAAGCCAACAAAATGTACCATCCAGACTGGCAAGGACAGTTGGACAGTTCCCTGCTTTGTGCTGTTAGCCACATGCATGCTGGAAGTGGAACTTGTTCCTCCCTTCCTCTCGATCTTGACTCAGTCTCCCATCCCTCAAAGGTGCTATTTCAGTTTCACTACTCCCTTGCTCTCCTGCCATTGTTGAACCTGCTTTCCTAACCATCAGAAAAGAGAACCCTCTCACAACACAGCCGTGTTGGTCCATCACCTATTGGTCCAGTACCAATTATAGCCTTGTCTTGGCCTTGATCATGTCTATGGGACACGTACAGCACATCTCAATGTCAGCTGAGGTTCCCCAGCCACATTTGCAAACCAGTTAATCTGAAGTAACTTTTGTGTACAATGGTTAAGTACTACCAAACGCACAATTAGTAGTTGGCTGGTAAATTCTGGAGAGTGATTGCATCATCATCATCATCATTATTATTATTATTATTTATTATTATTATTATTATTATTATTATTATTCACACATTAAATGTAACTGATCACATGAAGACAGCCAAACGTTCACTCAGGTAATAGCCCAAATACAGACAAAGGGAAGATGCTACCATAATGAAACGGTAAAAAGGAAAATGGAAAGAATTCTTTCTGGTAAATGTTTTTGTGGTAAATTTTAAAGGATTTGCAGCAAACTAATTCAGTCTTTGCAAGGCAGCTTTCTTTTTTGAAAAAGATTTCTTTTATCACAGAACTATGAAAGACTGAGACCTCTCCAATATTTATTTGTGCAGCCTACCAGAGGCTACATGTCCCTAGACAAGGACTGCCATCTGTCCTTCATTTTATTCAAAAGTTACCATGGTGAATTAACCTTCTCTGGCTGCCAAGCGTCCAAGCTACTCTCACATACCTCCTCAACAGGACTAAAGATTAAAAAACCACGTGTGCATCACGATAAAGGAAGCTTAATGGAGAAAACAAGAAAAAAATAAAAAGGAAAAACCAACCCTACCAACCAACCCTACCAACCAAAAAAACCACCCAAACAAACAAACCAACAAAAATAAAAATTTAAAAAAAAAAAAAAAAAAAAAAAAAAAAAAAAAAAAAAAGGCAAAAGGAGCAGACCTGCCTCCATTTATCCCTGTCTTTTAGTCCCCTCCTGCCTGTTAGGGAGAGGGTTGTGCATCCTCTGTCTCCTGAGGTGCAGCTAGCTGGTATGGCTGCTCAGGGTTGATAGAGAGCTGCTCCAGCAGCCAATCTCCTCCTCAGATGCCCTGATACTTCTTAACCTTTCCACCTTCCTTTTAAGTTGTACCACCAGACTGACTAGATCATCAACTTTCTCACATCTCACAGAGGTATCTTCTCTGGGGAAATACTCAGCAAATGTAACTCATTATTTACTGAAAACAATTGAATTGTTTAGAATAGAAAACGAAGTATTGCTGTTTTACACTGGTTCACTGCAAACATTCTTACTTACACATTCAAATACCTACAAAATAAATAATAATAACATTAAAACATGTGTGACACACTTATAAACAACAGTTACTGTGAAAAATCCATAATAATCGTTAGCACTATTATGTGGTATCATTGCATAAAGAGAAGAATGGTGACTTTTCATCATTTTCTGGAAGAGTAGCACTTTTTTTATACCTACAAAGGACCTTTGAATGTACATATCATGGCAATTTAGTTGAAAGTCAAAGGGCATGGTTTATTTTTATTTCTTAGCAAGACATTTCCAACTCATTAACAATATAGCTCTGAATTATTCTTAGATCATTCTATCAGTTTACTGAAAGAGATGTAAAGGTTATGTCTAACAAATTCCTGCTTGTAATGGGGATAATATTTAGAGTTACATAGGGATAAATGTAGAAAGGCAGCTAATTAGAGCTAGTGATATTGGAATCTAACTGCATGAGGCCTGTTTACTTCAAAGAAACTGTGTGTCACTACAGTAAGGAAGGGAAAAGAAGATGGCAGTCTGCCAAGGTGAATTTCTGCTGGGTGACAGTGAGTATTCCAATCTAGAAAAATACTTCTTATTTAAGCAAATTTGATAAGGTATTATCATTTTTGTCAATACACTGTATGTTTGAGAATGTAACCAGACTGAAAAGGTATCCCTCAGTAAGATAAGCATGTGTCATTATAGGGGCTATAGCCACTTACATTATTAAAAGAAGTTTTCCTGGTTCATAAGTCCAGAGGCTACTATAAAATATTTCTATATTTTGGAAAGCAACTTGAACTGTGTTTCTTTTGAAAGTATTTTGAAAGGAAAATGTTGTGCTTCAAATTTTTTTTAAAGTTTTTTTTTCTAATACTGAAGTTTCTAAGTCTGTTAGATTTTTTGAGAGTTTCTTGTCTAAAAAATGTGTTGAAGGGGAATACTACATTAGTGAGACTACAGAAACAAGATACTAAGTCTGAAATTAACACTAGTGTCAGAAAAAGAAAAAGGCCAAGACTATGAAATGTATTTTCATTCTTGCAGCTTTGAGTAATCACTATGAAAAGCAGTGACCACTGCTCCTCCACTTTACAACTCTGGGAAACCTGGCAGTTGCTACCATCTACAACTCCTTCAGAAGCAAAAAGAAGTCATAATCCAGGGTGTTCTCTCTCTCCCTCTCAGCAGACCATGCAAGGAGCTGAACAGAATCAACATCTACACAATGAAGTCTTACTTTTTCTAACAAAAATAATATTATTAAACAATTAATATTAATTCTTACTATCAAGAGATTTTTAAAAATATTAACTTTATTACAGTAAGTTTGACTAGATCAAGGGAATAGAAGGTGCAAAGCCAAAAACCTTGTGCCTTTTTTCTCAAACATATAGAGATAAATTAAACTGATCATTTGGCTTTAGAAGATTTCACTGGGAAACAGGATAATTTCTACAAATTTTGTTAAATTATTTCTTTAGTCCACTGTTCTTTTGATTTCATTGGACCTTGAAAATCTTCTATACAGAAATAGAATAAAAAAAGACTAATCTTTTTTTATTAAAGAGAAAAAATTTTATTTTTATTGCTATTTCATAGTGTTTTTCTATTTTCTACATGGTCTACTTAGATGAGGGGCCTCTAGTGGTCTAGTGGTTAGGGTGCAGGACTCTCACCGCTGCGACCCGGGTTCGATTCCCAGCCCCCCGGGCAGATGGAGCTCGTCAGCCCTGTGAGGCAATCCATCTAAGAGAAGGTCACTCTAAACAAACCTACATCCTGAGACCCTCACTACCACTGTCCAAGCTTGCTCGGCCCTGGCAGATGAACCTCAGGATTAAAGGGTGGGCTCAGTTCAGCGCACGCTGTGTCTCACCTAAAAAATCCACTGCGCAGGCTCGAAGGGTTAATGACCTTTCCCAAATCTTCGCTCGCGAAGACTGACCATTACTCATTACTTACTTAGATGAACAGTTCAAATCAATTCAATCCTAACATTCCCATGACATTGCAGTTCTTGAAATTATTACAAAACAATGTATCAAATTTTTTAAAGTGACAATTTTATTCTTGTATTTCCTTAAATATCAAGGACAGTTTAAAAATTAGTCAGTTTTTCTTCCAAATTCTGTTATATGTTTAGTCATCTAATCATATTACTGCTCGATATGTATTTCACTAATGAACCAGTACACTTTACTGTGTTGCTTATTTTAATATTTGAGAATTTAAATATTTTACTGTTTCAGTTACACAATTCATCAATTCAACTCAATGTTGTATGGATCCAGCTGCATGTGAAAATCCAGGCAGAGGTAACAAACACTTTAGGGACTTTTTTTTTTTTGCTTCAGGTGCTATTTAAACACCAAATTCTCTGGTTTCAGATGGTTTAACTCATCCCAACTGCTGCAGAAGTTATCCCTACACGTTCTAGTGCCATTCAGGATTTAACATTATATCATAGGATCATAGAATGGCCCGGGTCAGAAGGGATCTTCAAGCTCCAATGCCCCTGGTGTGGGCAGGGACACCTTCTGCTAGACCAGGCTACTCAGAGCCCCATTCAACCTGCCCTTGAACACTTCCAGGGAAGGGGCAGCCACAACTTCTCTGGGCAACCTGTTCCAGTGCCCCATCTCGTTTATCATTATGTGAGTATAATCAAAACTGTGTATTCTACCCTCTCATGTCTTTTCTGATGGACTGCTAATAATGAAATTTTTGCAGCAGCTGACCAGGCCACACCTGACACCTCAGGCTGCAAGCTACTCGTTAAAGAAGGCTTTGAGGCAGGGGAGTGTTTCTTTGTCTTCACATTAATGACTCAGCTGTGATAACTCCCCTCCCGAAAGGCATTAACACCTTCAGACCCAGCCCGAGGGGTCACTTCTGCTAATGGGCCATACTGGACTGGCATAATTGGCAGCTGCAACACCTAGACCATCAAAGACTCCAAAACTATCCCATGACTCACAGAGTTAGATCACCCATTGTGAAACTCTCTGCCCTGGAGGAGGTACTGAGCATTCCCACCTGAACCTGAGCATACATAATCTTGGGGTTTTGAGACTTCTGGTACCACTTGTAGTATCCAGAGAAGGACTAGAACTTTAACAGGACTGCCACTCTTGACAGGACTGTGATCATTACTTCGACAGAACTGCAACTCTTATCCGGACCAACAGGATTTCTTTCCTTTTAGTTTGCTCCCAAGGGGATTGCATGGTGTTCAGAACAGGGGTAACGAACACTGTTCTGTTCTTGTCCCAGGGTGCTGAGGAATAAATCTGTCATTGTGGGTTAAAACCAGTTTTCTTTGTATAGTTGTATTTATTGTAATCTTTTCAGTAAATTGTAACTCTGATGTGCAATCTCTCTTGAGCTGGATTACTTTTAAACCAGCACACTATGATAACTAATATAAAGGTGTCTCAGGGAAACTTCTTCTACTTTTTTATGAAGGCAGTATAGCCAATCTGAGGTTTAATTACCAAATAACAGACCAATAACTGAAGAGATGAAGAACTGAGTAAGCATCTGATAATTGTAAAGAAAGAAAGGGAGCAGAAAGGGACTGAAGCATCTGTGCAGGTTCCCTGAAATGGGAGTTGGGAAGGAGTATTTCTAAGCAGAGCTCAAACTTTTATTTTTCTCAGGAAATTTATGTACAGGAAACACTTAGAGGATGCTGAAATGAGAAAGATGGCCAGAAAAGTCAACTATGAATTCCCTATCAAACACATTAACCAGAAGGAACTGGAAAGTTTTGAAAAGGCCAACATAAAGAATCTGCCTGCTGACTTCTCCTATGAGAGGATTTTGAGAGTCAAAATGAAAGCTTTACTGGTATGTACTACCATCTTACCAAAGCTAGAAGAAGATAGGAAAATACAGGCCAAACAGAGGAAAGAGAAGGAATCTCTTTCCAACCAAGAGGACTTCTTGCAGGGAAGAACAAGAAAGGACTGAAGTACAAAAGGCCAAGGTGACAGTTTGATATAGATGCTCAAATACAGCTTGTAGGAAGAAAATACCAGTGCTAGGTATGTTTCTATGAGATACTAGGTGGTAAATCTCTGAAGGCTGTGGGCATAGGCAAGTGGGAGCAACAAGGTGGCAAGTTCAGAATGATTTTTCTGGATAAATTCAAATTTGTGAGTTTGAATTCTAAATACTTCTAATCCAGTGCAGAAAGAAGGGCTAATAAAAACCTTGCAGTTGCATCACTGATATACAGCACTAATCATGGTATTTTTTACAGAAATTACATTTCATAATGCTGCATTTTAGTTCATAGTCCTTGAATTATACATTTGGCATCCTGTTTTCCTACAAATAGTGTCGATTCACCATGGTTCTAGAAATATATGGAAATGGCTGCATTTTATTTCTACTAGTGCTGAACTGCTGCAGTATGTTTGTAATTCTGAATAGTAAACAGTCATCATACTTTCACTTACACACACATGTATATATGTATATCTATTTTAAAATAAGTGCATGGTGACTTTTGTTTTTCATTCAACTTACCCCTCATTTCTTGATTCAGTATTTCTGTGTTTTTCATACCATCTTGGTCTGAGTTCAATAATACATTACGGGTGTCCATTATAAGAGGAATATTTCCATTAACATTGTTATTCAACACAAAAAAGGAAAGAAAAGAAGCAGTAGGCTAGAGTGTAATCTATTCCTTACAATACTGAAATGAATACTGAGTAAGTTACCTAAAACTCTGCATGAATAAAGTATCGGGAACAGACCTTAAGGGAATACTAAGGTTTAATGGTTATATGCATAACAAGGATACATTTCTTTACATACAGCATTCAAGAAACTAGATTCTATGATGAGTATTTCTAAAGTGCCAGTTTAGTTGGAGCTGAGCAAAAATTGGTATATTTTTATGATCTCTACCATTTCTTAATTCCTACCTTTGAACAAAGCATTAATGCCCTGCTCATAATAAGTATCAAAACTGCACGTGAAAAGGAAAGTGAATGGAGACTTAAAAAACCTCTGTTCTTCGAGGTTTTTTTCTTTGCATCCTAGCTATAATGAAATACTAGCTTGAAATTTTAATAAATAAATTATTAAATTAATTATGAAAGTAATTATCTTTCAAATTGCACTTTAGTGACAAGGGTCACCATAGCACTAGGCATAACAGAAACTGAGGAAGTTTAATTTATTTAAAATTCCACTATTGGTTTTATATAGAAAGAATAGTTCATTATTTCAAAAGAACTAAGTGCTATGTCATTCTTGTCAAGCTTAGCTTATGAGATGATATTGACTATTAAGTAACTGACCATAGGCTTCTCTTTAGCAGGGGCTTCCATTACTCTGGGCTTATGTGTCTTTATGCAGCTCACACATGTAAATATGCCTCCACCTGTGCAATTTAATCTTTAAATCTTTTAATATGAAGACATTTCCCTCTTTCCCTTTTTTACCCTACTGCAATAAAAATTGATTTTAAAAGACCGATATTTTTTTCATATGAAGAGTGATTTCATTAAGAAAAACTTCTTATATACAAGGCTGTTCTGTTTCAGCATTTGGCTAGTCCATGTTAATGGAAAAATTTTACTGCATGCAGAAATGGAAAAAAAATCTTAAGAATACATTAGAATTCTAAAAATATTTTCTCAAGAACAATCTTTAAAATTCTTAAAAATACAGGTCTATAATAACTGAATTAAAGAAGTAAAAAATGTTTGCCAATTTAAGCACTGACAGAACATATTTTGTAGTCTTCATACAGTGATGATTCAGAAACAATTCTAATCATACTATGTAATAGGAAAAAGTATTTGTACTAAATTTTTTAAATATAAATCACATATTGATCCATGAAGACAAAGACAAGAAGAGCAAAATATCACTGAAGGATTGGAGGTATGACCATTCATTATCTTGCTTCCTTTTTTTTTTTCCTCCTGGGAATTATACTTTGAATAAGTTTCAAGTAAATAAAGGTAAGGATAGATTAAAAGTATTTAATCAATGCATGAATATAATAATGGTGATTTTTATGTCACTTAATACACAATGTTATTAAAGTAGTTTTATGTATCATAAAATCATATATTCTGAACAAAGTCAGAAATCACTCTTTAAAAACATGAAATTCCTCTTTTCAGTTTTTAATTATGTGACAGAACTATGTTAACTTGAAGTTACAAATCATAGAGTCATAGAATTTGCTGAGTCGGAAGGGACCCATCAGGATCATCAAGTCCAACTCCTGGCCCTGTACAGGACACCTGAAAATCACACCATGTGCCTGAGAGCGCTGTCCAAATGCATATTGAATTCTGTCAGGCTTAGTGCTGTGACCAACTCCCTGGACAGCCTGTTCCAGTGCTCAGCTGCCCCCTGGATGAAAAACTTTTTCCTGATATCTAACCTAAAACTCCTCCAATTCACCTTCATGTCAGGGTCTCTTATTCTAGGAATTATTATCCATCTTAAAAGTTAAATTTTCATTCAGACATGAATGATTTTGCTAGAACCACCACAGGTATAAGTGAAAACTAAGAGTACAATATGAGAAACTCAGTTAGGAGACAATTTTGCATTACCACTGTATAAGAAAGATATATTTCCTATTTACTTTTCATTTACATGTGAAGTAAGTAAGTGAAGAACTGTTATTAAAAACTATTCCAAAATGTGATATTATCTCTGTCTCAGCAGGAATTGCTAGAATCAAAGAATAATTCACATATTCTGACATAAAAAAGCTACTAAGTGTAATGTGTCCCACTGCTTCATCTATTTTGACTGCATGTAGTATACTAATCCACTTTTGTTTATAGATGAAAATAATTAGCAATTATATTAAACCTTCGAAACCACACTGTTAGAATATGTAATCTGTTTGTAAATAACCCTTTATTTTCCATGTTTCCATCTGAACCAGCCAGTATGGTTCCTCAAAATTTCTATAGATAAAGAAGACACAACATTTAAGCATCACCTCAAAAAGTGTTAAGTATCTTGTCTCTTACTACCGATGAGGTATCAGTGAAGGCCTTTTACAGGTATTGCATAGCACCAGAAACTATCCGTTTAATCTTTTCTAAAACTGGGTTTATGATAGAAAGAAGTCCAAAACGTGTTGTTGACTTCAGTACAATTACAATTCTTTTGGACTACTAAAGTAAGGCCATTTTGACCACTTTGGGCCATTACAAGCTAAAAAAGGAAGTTTAAAAGTAGAAAAGGAAGTCCAAGAGAAGCAAGCCTAAAGTGGTCACAGTACCTCCCAACTGCTATGGAAAGCAAGCCACCTTCCAGGCTTCACATGGAATATCATCATTTTGCTCCAGATTTAACTCCCCTTCTTCTCTTTCTGCAATGTTTTCTTCAAGATGCTACAATAACATCTCCACATACATTATGTAAGTATTCAAATATTACCACCAAAAGCACGGTATGAAGAACTATCAGTAAGATTCTTTGAGCAATCACTGAAATAGAGAGTCTGCCTTGTCATATATCTTTATATGTGATATGTTACATGAGTCTTCCGGGTCAGCTTTATTTTGTGAGAAACTGCAAAAAGATTCCTCCTTCTGACCTGAGCACTTAGATGCCTGTCCTGCAGCATTGGTCAGATGTACCGTCTATTAGGAATAAGATGATAATTCAATTGTGAGAGCAGAGTAGTTGTTAACATTTATAAGCTCCATCTCACTTATGCATCAAAAAAATTTCATGGTCTGGAAATATATCTGGCCAATATAGAGGGAAAGGCAAAGAGTGAATTGATGAATATTATCAGCAGAATTGGTTTATTTCAGTATTCAAAATTAGTTCTATAATAAATACAAAGTGAACATTGTAAGTTGTTTGGTAGCTAAGATTTATCCAGCATGAAGGAAAATGAAATGTAATATTTTTCTTTTCTTGTAGTATTGAGCATGGATTTTAATCAAAATATGGTTATAAAGGTATCTGTCAATGGGTTACAACACTGAGCTATAAAAAAATCTATAATATTACCCAGACTAAAATTCTTTTTTATGTCTCAGCTAATCTAAGATTTCACCATTTGCTACTGCTTAGTCTCCTTCCTTCTTACATCATTTCTCCACTTGCATAGGCTTGCACCTTTCTTTGAAGATACTCTAGAACTCATCAGTCCTTTTACTGATCCGATCCAATCCATCAGGATAGAAAAAAGAAACAGCCATTGTCAGGCTACTTTTTGATCACTTCAGCAAGCTTTTTCAGTGTGGGGTCAGAATGCCCCCAGAATAAGAAAAGGAGTCACGATCAGAAGAGAAGACAGAGCTAGGCAAAAATTTTTATTTAAAAATATTCTATCAGATTAACAAATGAAATGAAATTTTATTCTGAATCTCTACTTCAAAGTTGTCTTGCACTCCATAAAACAACTAAATCTCCATCTGTCTGAAGAAAGAAAATGACTATTGCTGGTGCTTATGGTACTTACTGGTCCTCAGTTCCTACCTCTTTTCTGACTTCCCATACAAATTTCCATATCTTCTCATTCTCCTCTTTCCAACATGTCAATGTGCCTACATGCCTCCTGTTTTGACACACATCATGTCCACTCTTCTAAAGTCTAATTGCCTAACCCATAGATCCTGCACCACTGATGAGCCAGAGCCTCACAGTAACCGCAAAGCAGCTTCCAAGCACAGCATTTCTGAGCACAATGCTCACAGCTAAACACAATCTGCTTTTTCATACCTTCTTTCACAACAGTATGAATGACTCCTGTTCTTGACTGCCTAAGTTATAACAGGCCCAAGGAAAAAAAAAAAGCATTTTTCCAGACAATTGCAGCCATATTAAGATGGAAACTTCTAACTCATGATATTATCTAAAGCTTTGTTTCAACATCTGTAGCATATGAACAACAAGGGCTTCCAACAGTCAGAGTCATCCCTGAGCAAAGAGTGCCCCTAGGTTAGCGGCAATGACCACTAAAATCACAAGCCTCTTGGAAAACTCAAAGACATACCATGTCTGCCAAAAGATAACTTACAGTGACTCACAATCTGTAAAGTACTGATGATCTAAAACAATGACAGAATTATAAAATGCTAATGCAACAGTTTTACTACAGCTACTTATGATGACACATCTCTAGAGGAGTTAAGAAATATAAATAGAAACAAATACTGTTTGGCAAAAAAAAAAAAAAAAGCAACATGAAGCATTGCAAAGCACATGTGTGAATAAACCTAAGGATTTTATATTTTTTCTTTTTTTGGTTTATAGCTCCCAAAGTAGCCTTCATTTATTTGCATACTATGTGTGGTTTACTGCTCACCAGGCTCTTTAATTAAGTATTAAGACATATGCTTCCTCATAGTCAAAGTTCTTTGGGGAGTTAAATTGATTTTTACACACACCAAAAAAATGGTTTCAGTGTCTGTATAAACAGTTTATGAAAGACAGCTTTTTTGAGAAGCAGGGTTCATGAAGATCTAGGAGAATAAAGGAAAAGTAATGAAAAAATATTAATCCTGAACAGGATACGTGGTCATCTTTCCCATCTCATTGCTACTTGGGGTTATCCAAATCTGAATACAGTGAGTGTACGTCCTCAAGTCTTGAAGGGCCCTTGATAAAAAAAAAAATCCTCTTGCATGAAACACATTTAGATATGTATTACTTTTCTACACCCTGGACTTCTAAACTCTAAATTAAATATTTGACATTTTTGAGGAAAAGAATAAAGTCTATACGACTAATATGCAACAGCCTGATTATGCAGTAACTTCAGCAACCTGGGCCATACATATCTGACACCACCAAATTCAACACTTCATGAGTAAACCAGAGAGTTTACCCTCCAGCGTAGCATGCAAAAATTCTGTCTCACAATAGCGAAATTGTAAATGGCACGGGAAAACAAGAAACCTTTCTCCTAGAAATCCCCCTGCAATGAGGGGGTTAAAGTGTGAGCCTGTCATTATTATGGTGTTTTCCATTTAAAAGAAAAACACTGATCACTCATATTTGGTAATATTACTTCAGCAGAGAAAGACAAATTTTGTAGGATACTGTGTTTATTTGGAGTGAGCGTTCCTGACAGCACTATAAGATGCCTCTAACATTTCAAGCTTCAGAGGTATATATAATGTCAGTTATCACCATTGTTTCAGGTATTTAAGGGAAGGAAACAGTGATTGTAAGAATGAATTTATGCACAAATTAAAAGGTACAGTGAAGCTAGAGCAATTCTAATGTGGGTAGTGTTGGTAACTTATAGTGGATGACTTGTTAGGATGATGCTGTTGTATGCCACCATTCTTTCCCAGTGCTCATGGCCTTAACATTTGATGCATCATGACATTAGTTGTCAAGGATTTGTCTAAAGATTGACAAGAGCCCTGAATTATTTTGTAAACCGTATAGGACAGGAGCATCTTTCTGGTTTTATATTTGCACAGCACCTAACAGACAGGGACTCCTGACTGTCACTGTAGTTCATAGTTGCTATGGTTATACATTATTAAGTAAAAGATGAACTGCTACTTTTGGAGTTCCCTTTGATCTTCTCCACTTTTTTCTCACTGAAGGAGCAGAGAAGAGACCTAAACCAGAGAGCCAAAGATCCTATAAACTCCTTAGCTGATATCATATTTGCAAACAAACTGTATTAAGGTATTTGGGGTTTTGGAAGCTCAATTTGGTGCATTTCAAAAACTTCACAGCTTCCTTAAGAATCTGTATTTGCATAGAGTTATATACCACTGAAGGTGAATCCACAATATCAGAAGGCATTTTCCTCATACAAGAAAACACAACCATTTCAGATTCCATTACATCTACCTCCTTCAAAATATTAAGCCCTAACACAAAACTCAAAACCCTTTTATGAAAAGTCTTATGGAATAGATGAGGTATTATTAAGAAATTTTTGATAAAAATAAGATTTTGATTTTATCTTGTCACCTATTTTTATACAAACTCTCAAAAACACTGAGGTGTGTTCTACTAGATAAACCATAAAAATATAGTGGGGAAAAAAAAAAAAACAACAAACAAAACCAAAACCACAAAACAAAACCTGTGCAAACCTCATGAATTTCTACAAGGCCAAGCGCAAGATCCTGCACCTGGGTCAAAGCAATCCCAAGCACAAGTACAGGCTAGGCAGAGAATGGATCAAGATGAGCCCTGTGAGAAAGACTTGGGAATGTTTGTGGACAAAAAGTTAACATGACTCAGCAATGTGCTCTTGCAGCCCTGAAAGCCAACAGCATCCTGAGCTGCATCAAAAGAAGCATGACCAGCAGGTCAAGGGAGGTGATTCTCACCCTCTTCTCTTGTGAGACTCCAGTTGGAATACTGTATACAGGTCTGAGGCCCCCAACACAAGAAGGACGTGTTGAAAGACGTGTTCCAGAGAAGGGCTATTAAGTAGGTCAGAGGGCTGGAGCACCTTTCCTAGGAAGACAGGCTGCAAAAGTTGGGGTTGTTAATGCTGGAGAAGAGAAGGCTTCAGAGAGACCTTATAGCACGAGTCAGTATCTAAAGGGGGCTTACAAGTGGGACTTTTTACTAGAATACGTAATGATAGGACAAGAGGGAATGGCCTTAAGCTAAAGAAGAGTAGGTTTAGGTTGGATATTAGGAAGAAATTCTTTACTGTGAGGGGGGTGAGGCATTGGAACAGGTTGCCCTGAGAGTTTTTGGACTCCCTTGCCCATGAAGGTGTTCAAGACTAGGCTGCGTGAGGCTCTGAGCAACCTGGTCTAGTGGAAGGTTCTCTGCGCATGGCAGTTAGGTTAGATCTAGATGATCTTGAGGGTGCCTTCCAATCCTAACCATTCTATGTTTCTATGATTCTAAATCATAAAAAATTAAAAATCAAAAATTATTTCTTCATTGACACTGTTACTGATCCAGTATTTCATAACTTTCATAGTATAAAAGCTATGAAGAACATTATTGTTGTCTTTTTTTCCTCCTGATTATTATAACTGAAATATTTTAGAGATTTTTTAATGTAAATTATTTTCACATTACAGATCATGCAGTAAACCAGTAGTGTAAGCAGTAAAGATACTTTGGCCTTTCAAATTGTTGTTCAGAGTGTAGTCAGTAGATAATGTTTTTGGATCCAATAAAAGACTTATATTAAGCAAAAATTGTTGATTAGAGTATCTAGAATAAATAACAGAAATTATATACAAATCTGAAACTGATTCTCTACGTAGACTGCCTCAGAAAGGAGTAAATACAAAGCTGTCGATGGCAACTAAAGGAAACAACACAGAGGGGAATGCTATATAAATGACACAAAAATTATTTTAAATGAAGAAAAAAGAAAAAGGGATATATATTTTATAACCAATATAAAGAATAACACAAAGAAGATTTATCAAATTTATTATATTGGCTTCTATGAAATTCAGTCAGAAAAATTGCAGAGAACAATACCAATCAAATATAGAATCAAAGTTTTATATTATCCTGTTACTTTTTTCTCTTCCTCAGTGATATGGCACTGACAAAGAAAGTACTTTCAGCATAGTATTTCTACCTTAGGCAGTTTAACCATGAAGTTTTCAAATAAGCTCCCAACTAAATACTGAAAATGAGCCAAGTACTTTAAGAAAAAAAATAACTAAAGCTAAAAAATACTTGGTATCTAGAACAACCTGCCTTTATTGTATGTGAAATGCTGAAGGTTTGTGAGAATGGATTAAAGCTAATGTCCTGGCTTCAGACACTTGCACTGTAAAACAAAAAAAATAATTGTGAAATAAATGGAATAGTTTGCGTTCATTATAGCATAAGGAAACATCATTATTAGTGATAAGAAAGAGCCAGTAAAAATCAACAACATCAGAACTGTTTTCTGTAACAATAATTTTAGATAGAGCTCTTCTGGGAAGCCACCCAGAGGGCACATATTAAATGGAACAGTCTGCTAGTACACTAAAAAGAGACAAAAACTGCACTACTTAGTGGAAGGAAAAAAACCTCACAAACCTGAAATTTGAAACAGTATACAGCTGTAGATTAAACATAAGGTTGTGTTAAGACAAGTAAAATATAAAAAATGTAAACAGTAAATGTAAAATGAAAACAGTAGAATAGTTTGTTTTCATTTACCAAAGTTATCTAAGTTAGTTTTAGCAGAAATTATATAAATCTATCTAAGCAAATAAACAAGCTTGTTGATATACTTGTCTGGTGTCCTCCTTTTTGCTGCCTGCTGTATTTAAGTGTAATGCCTAGTATTTCTCTCTGCTTCTGAGATATGACATATTGCTTTGAAACACAGCAATTTATTAAAAACTTACTTATTTCATTACACTGTTCTGTAAACACATACACCCTTAAAAAAAAATAAATAATTGCAAGTATTTACATATCTCCTGTAAGTTGTTCCCAGGGATATATGTTCAACCTTAGAAAAGATGTAGTAGGGATTCTCTGGGGAATTGTATTAACATTCACAGATAGAAGAAATTGTTTAAGAGTTAACATTTCAAATAGAGTCTTTGTCATAACTACCACTCTTATGAGGGATTGCCTGTCCTATTATGCTGGATGATTTACAGAGAATTCCTGTACAAACAAAGCCTGGATGACTCCAAAGAACTGGATGGCTACTGGATACTTGGTAAATAAAAAAGAGGGCTCACAGAATATCTTGATCAGTTTAACTTTCATAGTACTGAAAAGCTACTGGAATATGTTCTTACTGTCTGATGCTTTTCAATTTTTAGGAGACCCATTATCCTTTTAAAGAGAATATTACTTTGGTTGACACTGTGTGTTGCAGATAAACCCATATCACCTGTTTTAATAATCTCATTAAGTTTTAGGGTCGTATGGATTCATTGCTTAATTCAAAATGATCTTGAAAAATTACTGACACAGGCAATTAGGAGTAAAGCGTTAGTATTCTTGGAATAAGGACTAGCATACTCAGAAAAACTATGCTACTTAAATAGCTCTGTAGGAGACATGGAGATACTAAAGAGAGTCCAGCAAACAACCGTGAAGATGACTGAGACACTAAAGTATCTCTCCTATTAGGAAAGGTTGTCTGGGACTGTTCAGGTTGGAGAAGAGAAGGCTTTGGGAAATCTTATCAATACATATAAGCAGTTGAAGGGTAGATGCACTGAGGGCAGTCAGATGCTTTTTAGTGGTGCCCAGTGACAGAACAAGGGACAATGAGAGCACAAACTGAAACAGTGTCCTGGTTTCAGCTGGGATAGAGTTAATTTTCTTCTTAGCTGGGACAGTGCTGTGTTTTAAACTTAGCAAGAGGATAATCTTGATAGTACACTAATGTTTTTGTTGTTGTTAAGCTGTGCTTACTCTGTGTCAAGGACTTATCAGTTTCTCGTCCCACCTCACTAGCCAGCATACTAGGGAGCAGAAGAAGCTGGGAAGAGACAAAGCTGGGACAGCTGACACCAACTGACTTAAAGGGTATTCCATACCATATGGGATCACATTCATTATATAAGCTTGGGGAAAGCTGGCCATGGGGCTGCTGCTTAGCAACTGGCTGGGCACCAGCCAGTGGGTGGTGACCAATTTCATTGTGGATCATTTGATTTGTATATTATAATTCTTTTATCACTATTATCTTTTCTGTCATATTAAACTGTATTTATCTCATCCCATGAATTTTACATTTTTTTCCTTCCAATTCTCTCCTCCATCCCACTTCAGGGAGGAGTGAATGAGCAACTACCTTCCAGATTAATTCACGACACAAGGAGGTTACACCTGAACATCAGGAAACAATTTTTTTTTACTATGCAAGTAGACTGAGCACTGGTACAGACTGCTCAGGGAGAGTGTGAAGTGTCCCTCCTTGGAGTTATTTGGAAGCCATCTGGACACAGTTCTGGGCAACTAGCACTGGGTGACCTTGCCTAAGCAGGGGAGGTCGGACCAAATGACCTCCAGAGATCCCTTCTAACCTGAAGCATTCTGTTATTCTGCAATTCAATGTTTCTGTGTTATTATCATCGAAATGTCTAGTAAGTCTTTTTTAGCACACTTAGTTAATTTTTTTTGTAACCTCTAAAGTTCACCAAAGCATTAATTGTTTATATCATCATAAAATACACCACTACTTTAGTATATCCTAATTTCTATAGTCCTCTAACATTTCAATTCACAATTTAGTTTTCTGCTGTTAGTTATTTATTTACTTTTATAAGTAAAGCTCATGCTAGATCTCTATCCGTAGGAAAACTTCTCCATAATATTCTCAAAATCTATTGCACATAATACAGTCCTTCTGCACTCAACCTTCAGAAAACAATTGGTTCTTCCACTGCATTTTCTATTAGAAGCTAAATTACATTATTCCCCCCTAAATGGAAATTAAAATTCCTAATTTGATCTGAAATTATATGAATGGGTAAGATTATTGCAACATGGCAATCTTAACTTTCACAGAATGACTGTTTCCTGAATATTTCTGGTATTATAAATTACTTCAAAAAAATGTTACCATTTTTGTCCCTCAAAAAACGTTGTGTTCTTTTTGTTATCTTCATCCAAAGCTTCTTTTCTGCTAATAGCCAACATAGCTTTTTACAACATAGCTTTAACCTCCATCTCAAAAGTTTCTCCTATCCCACACACTGACAATTCTAAGACAAGTTTAATTGGATTTCCAAATCTTAAAGGCACTATTTTCAAGTGTCTAACGCTATTATATTTCTGACAGAGGCAAGCCTCACAATTTCAGATGGAAAAGCATTGTAGTTCATATAAACAAAATGTTCAAAATAGTTTGTAAAAGCAACAAAGACTATATTGTCATGGATTAATCATTAGTATAGTCTAAAAAACAGTCAGATTGTCAGAAGAGCAATATTTAGAACTACAAAGCAAAAGACTTCAATTTTTATTTTTATTTTTTTATAAGAATCAAAATACCTAGAGCATATCAGAGCAATTCACTAGTAAAAATAGAAGGGAGAGACTTACCAAATAATTGATGACCCAGATTGTCACAGGGTTGGTTTTTTTTGAAAAACACTGTTGTTATTATTAAGCCCACATTTCTAGGCCATAAAGTGATTTCTCTGCACACTATAGAATTTTTTTTTTTTGACTGAAACATAGCAGCCCTAACTGTGGACAAAGATGCTCTCTCAGGCAGCCAAGATCAATTGCATTTGTGGTTGTTACAGTCATGAAAGAAACTGGTTTCCATTATATTTAGAATAAAAGAAACCTCAAAATAACAAGAAGCAAGGATTAGCATTTTAAATTCTGGCCACTAAATAAATTGAACATGATTTACATTTCAAATCCTGACCAGTTGTCATGAAAGACACCATGGTGGTTCTGTTTGGCTTTCTTGTTTGTTTTGGCAAGCAAGCAATAGTTAGTTCCAGTCCTTTAGCTGAATTCCAGTTTAGCAGTTAATTACATTCTGTCCACTTAAATGATTGTTGAAATTTCATGGGGAAAAATCCTTCCTCCTTTCTTTCTTAAATGTAACATATTGCTGCTTTCTACTGTTCAAATACCAAACTCATTATATCCCAAGGCCTTGTCTGAGTAAACAGAATGAGTTCTAAATGGAACTGTTTTACTGAGAGTGCTTAGGGATTTCTCTTGAAGACACTTTCTAGACATACAGCATGAAATTATCATTAGAAAATACTAAGGCTTTACTTTCAAAAACGTTATGTTAGCTATGTTCAGACTGTCTTCTAAATGTGTTTTCTTGTTTATTTGAAGTAGAAAAAAAGCTTGAAGTATGATAAAATGTAAAATAAATTCTGATTTTTTTTACTTTTCTTACTTTTTTATTTTCACTGAAATATGTCAGGCTAACAAAGATGCAGGTGAACATAAACTTACCCAATTGCTCTGGTTTCAGATGAAAGTTGCTTTTCTTTTTTTGTAATTTATCAGAAAGAAATCTTTGGTTTCACTAATCTGAGTATCAGTAGTGTAGTGAGGGAAATTAAAGTTAATGTCAAAACAGACCTGTGCAATTTTATTTTACTTTGTGAGTTCCTTTGCTGCTTCAAGAATCTCACTCCTCTACTCACATCTGTGTGCTATACGGAGGTGAGCGATCTACATATCAAAGACTAAACATCTAAGGTAGAACACATTCCCAATATTGAATGACAAATTAAATCCTTTTCATCAATGAGAGAAACATGTTTCAAGATTACAGAACAAGTTATGCCATATTTGGAGTGCTGATTCCAGCTCTGGACTCCACAGTACAACAGAGACATGGACATACTGAGAGAATCCAGCAAAAGACCATGAATATGATAAAAAGACTAAAGTATCTCTCCATAAGAGGCTGAAAAAGCTGATACAGTTCAGTCTGGAGTAGAGAAGGCTCAAGGATCTCATCAATATATACAAATACCTGAACTGCAAAGTGTCACTGTGTTCCCCTTCCTGCAGGATGTTTGTGGATGGAGGCCACAGCACTTTCACATTACTCCCGTCTCCATTGCATCCTCCATAACAGGTACTTTTCAGCATTTTGGGGAACTTTCATAGGACATCGTGACTGTGTTCCATCTGGGAAGCAGCACCTGGGTCTCCTCTGTAATTCTTATTCTCCCTTAACTTTTAAACCTATCCATTATTCCATAATGACCTTGCTTGTGGCACCCATTACTGATTAAGTGCTTTCCAATCTCAGCCATTCTGTGATTATTTGGAAGTTTGCACTGTAAATAAAAAGCGAATGTCAAATACAACATATGAAGTAATACACTGAAAATAATCTTTCCAATTTTTCTGAACACTTTATTAGTAGTGATAAAAAGTATAACCCAGACCCCTGAAATTTTTCTCTTTATCTGTAGAACTCCTCTTGTGTCGTATCCACATTACTATTTAACAACACTAAAACACTTAGGAATGTCCTTTTTACATTATAGAGAGAAAAACTCTTCCCTCTCACATGTTCTTTTTGACTCTTTAAATATTCTGCTCTTTCATCCTTCTCTATTTATCTTTCTGTTAGTCTGTTTATTCCTTAGGTCTTTTTGCACTACAAAATTGGTTTTGAGTTATTTTTTTCCTTTATGTTCTCAAGTACTTTTCAGGAAGAGAGAAAGAACTGAACTAGATATTTGTTCATCTGAAATAAAATGTTTTATTTTTAGAAAGTGGGATTATAGCTCTTTTTTATAGTCCTAAATGATTTTTAGACATGAATTTTAATTGGGTCTTGGTGTTTGTTCAGCTTAATAACACACATAAAATAAACAAAAGAGTAGCATTATAATTCCCAGGTCACTTCATTTCCTTTTCCATGTAACATATTGAAACACTCCTCAATCTGTATATTTGTATTATCCATAGGATTCTTATACCTTCATTTTTTTTGCTGAATACTTCCATATAAACTCATTTCACCTAAGAACATCTTACTATTCACTTTCCTTCTCTCTATTATACCTTTGCAAAGCAATCATATGATAGTGTCTCATCCAATGTTATCAAACTGTAAATATAGATGCTCTGCTCAGCCTTCTCTGCTCATATACATTCCTTTTGTTCAGCTGGTGCTTCCATTCTTCCTGTTTTCCACAGTATTTCCCCAGGGTTCCGCTCAACTGAATTTTTTATCACACACACTTTACTTTGTCTCTGTTTTCTTACCAAGATAGGAGTCAAACAAACCACTGCCGTGCTGAGCAGGGTATATAATGCAAAACAGAGTCCACAAGGGAGGGTCCTGATGGGCGAGATCTTACTGCTGCTTGAACTAATAGAGAAGAAGAATGTGTTCAGAGAAGCAGAGAAGATAAAATGCAGCAGATTTGTTCAAGGATGAAGTAGCACCAAATGACTTTGCATCAACTGAAACAGAACAGAATTGAAGCTGCTAGGAATGAAACAAGATGGATGTGCAAAAGAACTGAAGCTGATGAGATTAAAGACATTATTTCTCAAGAAAAAATCAAGAGGAGTTTCTTTTAGAGTCACTTCTAAGAGCCACAGTAACGATTTAACAAGAAGAACTACTAAAAACTCATTTCTTCCTTTCCAGTACATAATGCAGATACTATATCTTTAAGAAGATTAAGTGGAAGCTTGACTGCTGCACATTTTGCTAAATATTATGACCATAATATTTTGTGAAACGTTGTCACCATCACATTCAGAGTATTTGATGTAATCTGTCCAGTTAAAATAAAGGACAATTGACTTGGCGTGTTTTGACAGCTCATTGAAATTGGCAGTATCGTTAATGTGCTACATCTTAAAAAGTACAAAAATTGAGACAATTAGATTAAATTTTCAACAACTGAAACTTACAGTGATTCCATCCGCTGTTTCTTCAAAGCATGCGAAACCTCTGTCCCCTTGGCTGAATGCCAAACCAAGAGGGGTCTTAGCCATTTTGATATATTGTTGTTTTGCAACACACTGGTTTACTAATTCACTGCCACGTTAGTACAGTGGCATGGTTTTTCATTTAGAATTGGTTGAGGGCTTGCTCACATCCACAGAAGGAAAATGCTAGTGACAGTACCCATATGGGCTAATACAAATCTAAACTGGTAGACTCCCATTTAAAGTAGCTAAATCATCCATGAACAAGCAGATTTTTTTTTTTTTAATGCAGAGATATCAACTGAAACCATCAAAAATGTTTTATATAACAAGTCAATGTAAGTTATGCCAAGTAATGATAAGGGAAACATAATTAAAGGAAATGGCAATAGCTGGGAAAACTCGGTAGCAGGAAATACAGAGGTACAGTAAAATTGTGGATGAATGACAAGAGGAAATGTATCCTGTTTGCAGAATAGTTGTACTTGCCAAAATTGCCATATTTGAATTATTACAGACTAATATTCGTATGTATATATCTGACCTCCTATTAAATCTGAACTTTTATCCAGTAGGTATAAACTGGGGGAAAAAAAAAAGTAGTCTTCAAAATTGAAGTAAATTTTCTCTTTAGAAAACTTATTGCCTATTTGTTTTTCTTGGAACATGAAAATATAGAAAATTTAGATCTACCTTTTTTTCTGCCACTTTCATGGTCATTGCACTTTATACACAACTTGGTTAGTACTAGTATAATTTTCTGTGTTTTCCATTGAAGATTTTCAAAAAATTTCTGTTCATCTTGCCTTTTTTGAAACATGTAGTTATTTCATACCTCCTGAACATCTCTTCAATCTCAGTTTACAAAGAAAAGGCAGGTCAACAATTTTAAAATTACTCGTTTCTGTTCTGTTTTGGGAGGAAAATCTACCCATTGTGGCTGGTAGTTCGGTAAAAGACAGAGATAACTTGAGGTTTTGTTGCCTAGCAACTGAATCTTTTGAACTTGACAGAATTATTAACTCTCAAAGTCCTTACTAGTGTGGTGGAAATTGTTTTATACTTCAGCTGAATCATTTAACAGTGTTGGGAAAGAGAAAGTAGAAAAACATTTCTGTATTTCACCAAGCACTATCTGGCCACTTTTTAAAAGGCTGCATATATATTTATATTTCATACCCTAGGACTCTGTTTTAAATTATAAGTAACATTTAAACAGCCTCAGACTGCCTTTCTGAGCTAAAGTTCATGTTGGCACAAACTCATTAACCAAAAGGTGATGCTTTGTTATGTTCACTTACAACCCCGTTTGAAGTTGTACAGATTCAACCTTTATTGGTTAACTTATTTTACTTCACAGTAGAAGCGTTGGTTATGTCAGTCATCTGATAACACCAGTTTTCTTCCATATATTAATTTGAAAATGAGTGGAGAGGTTGAAGTACCACATGCATCGATTCATGCAGCAGCAGCAGGGGAAAACCTCTGGTCCAAGAACAAAGAACTACAATAGCACAGCAAATTATCCTCTGTAAAAGTTAATGGACTCCTCTGAAGAGATTACAGGAAAAAGTTATACGTTAAAACTGCTCAAGTTGCCAAACAGTTGAAAAGAGATGAAAAGATTTTATGTGGTCTCCTTACAAAAATGGTAAACGAAGTGGATTTTTATTATGTTCCAGCTGAAAAACAATGAGTTTTATTGTTTACACAGTACAGTTTAGTCACAATATGAGAGCAAAGAGGAACCCTACAAACAACATTCAACCCCAGAACAATATAAAACACTTCCTCACAGGTAAAAGTTACTTAGAAGATCTTTATTTTTCTCGCAATGTGAGAAATCCAATTGCCTTGGATCAAAGACCAATGGTTTTGAGTGTTTTCAAAATGTTTAGTTTGTAGAAATACTACTATAAATGAAAGCATTTTTGTCTTGGCATTCTGAACAGCAATTGTACAAAAATGACTTTGGCATACCAGTCAATGCATGTCAAGAATGCAGAAAAGAACTGTATAGTATCCCACAAAGGCTCTATGGAATTGTTTATGCTAGGAGTGACAAATAGTTTTCAATTATCCAAATTTTTCTAGGCTTTAATAAATTTCAGAGCAATGAATGCAGTATTCCTTTTTACATCTTATTATATTAACAATTAACATCCATCTAAAGAATCTAGCCATAAGAATCAAAGCAAGATTTAGTTATGTCTTTTCAGTAACCTGGTTTATTCAGTTTTATATTTTCTGCTGGGATAAAAGTTTCATACAAATAAAATTTCAATATGTGTCAAAAGGTTCACAAGTAAATCAGATAAATCAGGCATATTTCCTGAAGATGTTCATTTGGGCATTTTAAAAGAGCAACTCACGCAAATATTAGTATTATCTTGTACTAGACTCAGTAAAGCACTTGGGCATTTTCACAGTCATGAATGCAGAGACTACTTAAATGTTTGCTTAATTAAAAGCCTTTATTAAGAAATAAAACTTTTAACAATTATTCAGGTGTGCTCTAAATCATCATGATTGTGTATCTGTAGGAGTAGGAAAAGAGGAACTCTCTTCAATTTTTTTTCCTACAGTGCCTACAAACAGATTGGATTTTTGGATGTCACATTTTAATATCTTCAACATAAATGCATCAGCTCAAACTAAAAGTGCATTGTATACTGCTACACTGTAAGGACAATGAAAATGAATCCATCTCAATTTTCATTGTCCAAATATGCAATTAAACCCTGCTGATGTGGTAAGTATAAAGTTGCTTTGTTGCTTCAATGTGAGTTGGTTATTACAAGGAAACCTCCTAGTTTGAGTTTAAATGAGAAATCAAATTGATTAGCATATAATTAGACATAAGCAGGCTCATATAAAAATCTAACCTCATGCAGGCATTGTCTGTTTAGTTAAGCAGGGCTCAAACTGAGCTTTCCATTTATAAACATAAATTGGACTTAGCTGCAAATTGCTCTGCCTCCTGGCCTTCAGTGGTATGATTCAACATATTTGATAGTCTGTCATTGTGTGCTGACATTTAGAACACTCAATATCAATAAGTACTGCACTAAAATCTGAACTTTACATATGTGATTCAAGTTTAAGCTTCTCATCTGCTATTTAAGAACCCTGATGGCTTAATGGACAAGAGGTTGATCTTTCCCAGTCCTCCTTCTACGTAATGAGCACAAGTGAAGTACTGTTCGTGGTTAATCCTACAGAAGCAGAATACCACATCCTGCATAATCACTCTTCAAAGAAAACTTGAGTAATGTTGGCACAATGTCCCTCTAAAACTACTTTAATGGATCATAAGTATTATTTCAACCATATAATAAATATACAACATAGATTTAAGGCTTTCTTTTAGTTGTTTATTTTTTTTTCTTGAAGGTGCTTTAATGTCTGGTGTATCCCACACTGTTACTAGCCTCATGCAGATCATTTCATCTTTATTTTTTAAGGAAGTATAGCTGCAGCTTGATACTTCAGGCAAGTAGCAGACATTGAGATACTGAGTATTGCAGACCATTCCATTACAGGCATTTTACTTGCCAAACACCACATGCTATGCTTAATCATAATCAAACACCTCGCTCTCAAATTGAGCAACTGAGTTGAAATTAAAATTCATACAAAGAGAGAAATGTGACGTATAAGGAATACTCTTAAAAACTCTCTGCATAAATAAAAAAAAAATTAAGTATCTTACCCTTGAAAGGTTTTGTAGAGGTGAATATATAAGTCTTAGCATTGATTTACAGGAAAATATACAGCTGTCTTTACCAGAAAGATTTCTGTTTTTGAAACAGATTGTTCTGCATCTCCATAACGCATTTTTACCTTAGTGTCTCAACTGACTGCCCAAAGAGCTTATGCAGTCTCCATCTTTAGAGGTTTTCGACATTATTTTTAGTAGTACTGAAGAAAAGATATTCCCTTGTCTTCCAATGGTTCAGTTTCCAATGGTTCTGAGTTGAAAACTTTGCAAAGTCTTGATTAATTCATATCTATGTAGCAAGCAGTGGGTCAATAAAAGGACTTTATCTATTCAGCAGGCAGTGCAGACAGGGCTAGCAAATGAAGAAAATATGACCCCATTGTCACAGACATGTCCTTACCTTTCCCTGTAAGTTTTCCTAAACATTTTTCCTTCACTAATGGCATGACTTTAAACTATGAGAAGACAGAAGTATTTTTCTGCTCAGAAGATGTATTTTAAAGTTATCAATGCAATGTTGTTGATTATGGAATCTTTTTTTTTTCCCTTTTGAAACATAATATATAATTATATACTTCTAAAGTTTAGTATTTAATGTGAGTTCCTGATTTGGGAGGAATTAGAGATAAAGGTAAGAGACAAAAAAATCTCTATCACAAAATGGAGCGGCTACTTCTATCTTTCAGAAAATACAGAAGAGATTTATACCTATAACTAGTACAAATCCTAAAGGAACAATATCCTGCTGGGAAAAGTGGATGAAGATGACCTTAAAATTAGACAGAATGACATTTCAGAATTGTTTTCATCATCTATTACTTGATATCCCATTTCAGGATTCCATTCAATTTCTTTCTAGACTTTATTAAAACAAAACAAAAACAAAGCAGTGCAAGTGGAGGTCCAAAAGAGCTGGGAAATATAAGGAAATTGCAATTTTCAGTACAACAGTCAAATTGACAGCTTGGAAAGAAAAAATAGGCTATGTGTAGCAGGAAGCGAAATAAGAAAAGATGTTCTTTTGTGAAACTGTTGTTTCTTTCTCAGTCACTACAAAAGTTTCTGAAAAAGGTTGGTAGTACAGTGGAAAAAAGCTATCTTGTCTGAAACAGGTGATAATCTTCTTTTCATTGGGAGAAAAAATAGGCAGTAAACAACAGGAGACCAATTTACGAGCTTTTGCCCACTGCCTTCAAAGGTGGTTTAGATTCTAAGGGACTCTATTGTAACAGAAAAATTCTGTGCAACACAAGGATAACCAAGGTCTGTGTACAAAGTAGTGCAGCCCAGCTTTGTATCACAGAGAAAAGGATCTAGCAGAGGTCTTCAGGGCAGTATCACTGAATCAGCATAGGGTCACACCCATGCTTATAAACCCTGCCAAACTCAGCCTGATCACAGACCCCTGACTATCAAAGCTCTTGCTAAAACATTCATTCCATGATAAGATGTTATTTAGATTCCTTCTGGACCTAGCTCTGAAATCCAGATATAATTTCCTCTTTAATTCCTTTGTAAGTAAGGCTTTGAAATGGAAATTTCACTTAGAAAACTTCAGGACCTAGACATCTAAGATTCTCCAAAATTAAATAAATTACCTAGTGATAATTATGTATGTTTAAAAATATTATGCGTTAAAGCTATATATGATCTATTGTTCAAAATGGAAGAATGCTCTGAGCAACTATTTTGTTACTAAAAGTGCTTATTTTTCCCTTAGTAATTAATACTTTAGTGGACTACATGATTTTCTTTTTTCCTAATTAATTTTCCCTACAGTCTTAATTTTAACTACTACTCATTTTATTGCTTGGCTTTTTAGTATATGCAAGTTCTCCCCAGACATGTACTTTAAAAAATCCAAATTTTTATTTCATAAAAGTCGTTGACCTCTGTAGGACTCAATACTTGCTGACAAAAGCAACAAAGCAGTTTATCTACATATTCAGTAACAATTTATCCATTTAAGTTGCCTGAGGTACAAGAGTCACAAAGCAATGATACAGGTCATTCCAAGTTGTGCAACCCTTCCTAATTCAAAGGACAGGTCTCTCAGTTTTTGTGTGTTTCTGCCATGCCTCCTGAGGGACTGGTTAAAACAACCCAAGCAGAGTTGTTATTTTAATCAGCAGAGCTGATTATTTCAGCGCAGTATCAAAGATTTAGCCAAAGTCAATTAAAAAGTAAAATCAAAGGTTTAAAAGTTATTTCTGAGAGGAGTTTTATTGTTTTTTCTCATTTGTTTTATCTTTGTTTGAAATGTATCTTGTGATTGTCAAGAAATAAATTACAGTTAAGAAATCAGTCTTATTTCAGTGAAAACTGATTACCTAAGTTTTATAGGCAATTTTGAGTCTTCTTCCTCTCCTCCCACCTTCTGTTTTCTGATTCAACAGAATATGTTTTCAAAGGATGCAGTGCTCAAGAGATTGACTATTTGTTGAATGTTGTTGTGTTTCAAACAGTCATTACTGAAGTGAGAAAGAGCAAAACAAACCAACTGCTGTCATGTTTCTGCATATCATCAGTTATTCCGGATTCCTAGATCAGAAACCAGGCATGCTATCACTTTGTTCTCCAAGACCTGTTTGCAATGACAGGATAATATAATCGTAAAATGTTTGTCACTGGGATGAAGTACTCAAGATATAATAGCTGAATAAAAATCCAGTACTTCAATGCTTATGACAGATGAGTCATTGCTGCAAACTCTTTAGGAAAGCACTTACAGCATCTTCATATCCTAAAAATCTGTTCCTGAAGTACTTCCCTGATGTGCATTATTTCCTCTTCTTCCTGAACTTCTTGTGCAGCCTTTGATATCACTACCTTGCAAGCAAATACAGAGAATAAAGAAGTGGAGTGAGAAGTCTCCAGACTAACAAGTCTCTACGCTAACTAACTGTACTAGCTATTCTGGCTCTTGTATTAATTTATTTGAAACCACATGATTTCAGAGTGTTTATTTACAGACAGTTGTGCTCTAGGTTATTTTCCCAAGTCTGTCATGACGTAAAATTCTTAATCACACAAGATTAATGGGAAACTAAAGGATATAATTTCCATGGATTGCCAAAGGAAACTAATCAGCCCTAGCACAAGAGCTTAGCACATCAGAAGTGTGAAGGTCCTTCTATATCTAAATATTTTACTTAAAGGCAGGAAACAGTTATAGAACCATATTTTGAGTCTTCTCACAGTCACTCAACAAATGCCACTAGAAAAACTCTGCAAAAGTCTGAGCTGGGATCAGCTCCCCCAGTTACTCCTCATATGACTTATTCTCTAGATCTTCACCAGCTTTGTTGCCCTTCTCTGGACATGCTCCAGTACCTCAATGTTTGTTTTTTTTAAATGAGGAGCCCAGAACTGGACACAGTATACAAAGTGCGGCCTCACCAGTGCCAGGTACAGAGAAACAATCACTTGTACAGAGAAACAATCACTTTCCTAGTTCTGCTGACCACACTATACCTGATACAAGCCAGGATGCTATCAGGATGCCATTGGTCTTTTTGACCACCTGAGCACACTGTTGGCTCATGTTTAGCTGGCAGTCAACCAGTACCCCCAGGTCCTTTTCTTCTGGGCCCCTTTCCAGTCAGTCTTCCCCCAACCTGTAGCTCTGCACGATGTCGTTGTGCAGGACTCAACACTTGGCCTTGTGGAACCTCACAGAATTGGTCTTGGCCCACCAATCCATCCTGTCCAGATTCCTCTGCAGAGCCTTTGCATCCTCCAGCAAATCAACACTCCCACTCAACTGCAAACGTACTGAGAGTGCACTTGGTCCCCTCATCCAGATCATCCATTTAATAAAGATATTAAACAGGACTGGGCCCAATGCTGAACCCCAGGGAACACCACTGGTGACAGTCCACCAACGGGATGCAGCACTGTTCACCATCACTGTCTGAGCCCAGCCATCCAGCCAGCTCTTAAACCAAGAGGGAGTGCCTGTGTCCAAGCCGTGGGCTGCCACCTTCTTCAGGAGAATGCCATGGCAGACTGCATCAAAGGTTTTACTAAAGTCCAGGTAGACTACATCCACAGCTTTTCCCTCATGTGGGAACAAGCTGAGTCAGATGCACCTGCACTTAGTTAATTAGAACCAAAAAGGAGGATCAACCTTGACAAGTGTTTTGACAAAGAGAATGCTGTGTTCTCAAAGTGGAAAACCACTTAATGGCCTGCATAATAGCGTGTATGGTTTTTCCCGTGGCTGAAAACAGACACAACATGATACGAGTGCAAAGGTGTGGGATCAAAACACCAATTTAGCAAGATCCTGGGAACTCAGGTTAACTTAAAGACAACATCAGGTGCAGTTTACAAAAGAATATGAATAAAAGGGAAACACAGAAAGAGATCTGTGGAGAATCCTGAAAATCTAATGGTGTGTGCGTGCAGTCCCATTTCTTTATCATCCATACCTCATCCACTAGGCAGGTCAGCTAGTCAAAAATCAAGTTTTTCAGGCAGAACCTGCCTTTTCTAAACCCATGTTGTGTGGGCCCAGTCTCTGGGTTGTCCTGTGCATGCCATGTGACAGTGCTCAAGATGATCTGTTCTATTAACTCCCTGACCACTGATGTCAGGCTGACAGGCCTGTAGTTCACCAGGTCCTCCTTCTAGTTGTTCTTAAAGATGGACATCACATTGCCTAACATCCAGTTATCTGAGACCTCCCCAGTTAGCTAGGGCTGAGGACAGATAGTAGAGCTTGGTGAGCTCTTATGCCAGTTCCCTCAGTACCCTCATGAGAATCCCATCCAACCCCACAGACTTTTGATTGTCTAAGTGGCTCAGCAGGTCACTAACTACCTCCTCCTGGGTTATTGGGGGTGTATGCTGCTCCCCAGCTTTGTCTACCAGCTCAGGGGGATGGTTGCCTTGAATCATATTTTCCAATATGGTATACTGGATTAAAACTTTTTCTGGAAGAGTTTTAAAAGAATACATGACATACACGAAAAGGAAAAGAAGAGGCGGACAAGACAGAGATAACTGAAAAGTTTGTGAAGTTTAGTTTTCTATTATTATTGTGAAATCACTTTATGCATAGCATGCTACATATACCGTGTCAGGTATTAAACTGTATTCGATCATATTTTTTCATTTTATACTTATTAAAATGCTACAGGCAGCTGCTACACAATACATTTTATTTTCTGCTTACCACATCTTCAGGAATAGGCTCTGTACAGAGACAGGTACAGAAACCCGTAATTTATGACTCCCACTGCAGTTCAGGCAGGAGAGAGCTTTCAAACAGATTAGCATTGTCAGAATTTCAACTATCTGTTCATACCCTGAAGCAGAAAATTAGCTATCTATAGGATTTTGCTAAGAGAAATTTACACGCTCAAGGAATTGAGCTTCTTTCATGCCAGACAAGGATTCTGAGGATCTACATTTTAGATGTTATTGCCCAAATCCCCTAGTAAATCTACACACAAAATTGCACCGCCATAGTGCCTCTGGGATTACAAAAAAAAAAATCAATCAGGTACATTAAATTTTCAAATTCCAAATTAACCACATAGCTAAATATGAAAGTAGATCTCACCAAAGTTTTGTAAAACAAATCACTGATAATAATTGGCAGCAGATTATGCATTATAATAACTCTTGGCAAATTTTTTCTCTATTTTCATTTTATTACTTAGCCTAAGAGCAAATGCTGGAAAAGATTTTTGTCTCACTTAGCAATTATGGCAAGAAATAATTTAGGGTCTGCTGTAAAAATAACAAGAAATGCAATAGTTTGTCTCTCAGAGAGCATACTCACCTGCACATTACCAAAAAATACCCATCATTTTCTATGACTCAGAATTAAAGCTGTATTCTAAGGGACATTGAAGTAACTACTACTTTCTATAAAGCAGCAACCAAAAACTATTAATGTAAAAAAATTTTTACTAGAAAAAAAACACAGTTTATGACTTCTTGTAAGATACAACTTACATTTGTCATCAATAATTCAATTCCGATTGGTTATTACTATTCACATTTCAAAATCCTTTGCAACATCTTTCTTTTTTAAAATGCTTCAATACTGAAGGATGAAAAGGTAGTATGGGTGACATACTTGGCGAGCTACCAAGTTATTTAATATTCAGGAAGAGATACTCAGCAGTCACAAAAATGTATGCACCTTTATTTTATTTTCCAAGAATAAAATGAAATTTATCTGCAATCATATATAAAATGCTCACTCTTAAAAGAAAACAAGAATCTCAGCTTCTTCTGAGACACTTGTACACAAAAGTATTATTTTGTAGTTATGATAATCTACTGTAAGATGCTGAGAACCCCAGGTCACTTCCCTCTCACTTCACACTGAAATAACTGAGCCACTTTAGTGTTGGCATCCTCTAGAGATGAGGTTTACATGAATTTTTATCCATTTTTATCAGTACAGTATATTCAAACTCTTCAATAAAACATGAATTGAAACAGGAGCTTTAGAAACATAATAATTTTTACTGTACTTGGACACAGTATAAAGGGAACTTGAAATAATAAACCAGTAAGGAAGTAAAGCTCAAAGCTTGGAGCTTCTAAACACTGTAACTTAACATCATTCTTGCAAGGATGTTATACTTATATTACTTACTATATTTTATCAAATTGAAGGTGTGATACTGCAAGTTTGTCTGTTGGGGGCGAGGGAGGAGATGGGCATTATTTCTTAAAAGGAAAACAAAGATATTGCAAAGAGACGGCTCCTTAAATGTCCTTAATAAAGGTTGCAGTTACGAACATTTGTCTACACATTGTAAAGTCTGAACTGCAAAGCTTCTGTCAATCCATTAATTTTTAACGAAACTTCTTTCAAGATGTTAGCAGGTAAAAGGGAAATTGCTGCAGAAAGTAGGTGGCTGATCTTAAGTAAATATCTTCCAATATTCTTAATACTCTCCCTAGCCCTAAAGTGAGGATCACATAGACTTTCTTTAATGGGGCTATTTTTAAAATACATATATGTTAGATATTAGCACTAGGAAAGCTCAATATAGTTATTCCATAAAGCACTACAAGGCAAATAAATTCTTTAAATAAATGCTTTTTTGGTTTCCTAAAAAGTCCTGACAATGTTCAATGATTAATAGCATGTTTTTTCAATATTTTGTCAAATTAACTCTTTAACATTAATAATAATTAGAATTAAGAAAATAAATTTGTCCATATTTACTAGCACTTGTTTCTGAGTTGGATTGTGTAAAGTTTCTTTTTTGACTTTTAAACAATAGACAATCCACAAATACTGAGATGTTAATGCATTAGAATGAATTACTCAGCTCAGGACAACCTAAAATTACAATGCCTGAATAATATTTGTATTATTATTTTTATTATTATTATTTGCAGTATATTGTCTACAGAAGATTTACCAGTAAGACTTGGTGTTATCACTGAACAAGAAAGGAAAAACCTTGAAAAATTTGGGGTTTGCAGTCCAAATAGAGAAATTTTCCCTTGAAAGATTCATAAAATTATCAATCTAACCACAGAATGAAAGAAATTTTTTATGAAAAACACTGTCTGCTTTAAAACATTATATGCTTTGTTTGCCATCTCTTTATTAAGACACTCAAACCAACAGCCAGTCTAAAGGGAGATGGGAAGAATTAGTTGATTTAATAAACATAAAAGTTAACAAAAAGCCACTGAGAATTACCGTTTATATTCTACTTGTGTAAGTACACAAGCTCATGCGACTCTTGTAGTTTTTCATTCGCACTAAGGAACAGTAAGGAATCTGCACTGTACTGTACTTTCTTACACCTTTATGCTAAGACTCAAGGTGAGATAAGTCACAATATTGATGAAGGAGCAGTGGCTGTCATTCCTACTATGTAAAATAAAACATTTCCAAGACTGTGAAGATGGGCAGGTTACAGCTGTTTAAGAGCCTCCAATAAATCTGGGATATATCCATTTGCCATTATGTCCAGCTTTGGAAAGCAGAACAACAGCATAGTTATGTAGATACTCCCACTACACATGCTAAATTTTTATACACACTGATGTGCCTATTTTCTGATATTGTCATCAGACATGTATTTCTACATCTCATACCAGCCTTTCCATAACTTGGAGTGGTAAATACTTCAAATCTCTATAGGAGTTCAGCAAATGTCAACTAATATAATCAATTGATCCCAGCAATTAAGGTTTTAAATACCTGCTTGCTATCCAGTACTCTTAAGCAAGTGAAACCACTGGCCTTTAAAATTAAAGCAAGTAACATTGAAAATCTGTGCTCTCAAACCCATTCATATGCAGTTTTTCATTTTCCTAGATGCAATACTCCATTTTTGTGATTTAAACCCCTGCAGGGAGCTAAGCCCTACATAGCCACTCACTCACTGCCCCACTTCAGAAGGCAAAAGCTCCACACACAAAATAAGCAAAATAAGGTATTTACTCACAACTTTCCAACAGCAGGCAGGTGTTCAGCCATCTCCAGGAAAGCAAGACTGCATAATGTCTTATGGTGACTTAGGAAGACAAACACCATCAGTCTAAAGATCCCCCTGCTTCCTCCCTCTTACTCCAGTTTTTGTTGCTGAACAAGACATCATACAGTATAGATCATCCTTCTAGTCAATGAGATAAGATGCCTCAGCTGCATCCTCTCCCAAGTCCTTGTGCACCTTCTGCCTCTTTGCCAGTGGGGTGGTACGAGAGGCAGAAATGGCCTTGATGCTGTGTAAGCACTGCTCAGCAATAATGAAGACATCCCTGTGCCATCCATGCTATTTTCAGCACAAATCCAAAGCATAGCTACTACGAAGAAAATTAACTCTATCCCAGTCAAAACCAGTACACCCTTCTTAATCCCTAATGTGATTGGATCATTGGGAAACTGAACAGCTGCAAAGACCTGAGATATCATAAACACCTGACTGAGTTTAACACTTCAACACATGATTCCAGTCTCACTGAGGTCATCACAAAAACTAATTTATTGAGAAGTGTATAGAACAGATCCTTGTAGAACCTGTGTTAAACTACTTGAAGGACAGGAAGCCAGTATGTCTTTACCAACGGAAAATTCTGTATGACCAACCTAGTGGCTTTCTATAGACGACCCAGCAACGTGCTCTTTCAGCCTGGAAAGTTAATTGTGTCCTGGACTGCATCAAAAGCAGCATGACCAGCAGGGCAATGAAGGTGATTCCACCCCTCTACTCTGGTGAGACCCCACTAGAATACTGTATCCAGCTCTGGGGTGTCCAGTGCAGGATGAAAATTGACCTGTTGGGGCAAGTCCAGCAGAGGCCATCAAGATGATGAGAGGAATGGAGCACCTCTCCTACAAGGAAAGGCTGGAAGAACTGGGATTGTTCAGCCTGGAAAAAAGAAGGTTTTGGTGTGATCTAACTGCAGTCTTCTAGTTTTGTTTTATAATAAGTGATGAAGTACTTTTATTATCACCAGGAAAGGTCAAGAATATTTTCCTGATTTTTACTTTTCTTCAGAACCATTTTGGATCCTAAAAGCTCAAACTGATCACATAACACCAGAAATGGGTTTAGAAGTTCATTTTAATATGATATTTTAATGGCCTGCTCTGTTTTAGCATTATCAGTCCTCTGATGGCTATTGGTTTTTTTGCCTTACAATCAGCAATGTATGGAGAAGGCAAGTTTTTGTGAAATTCCCTACTAGACCCTTCTGGATCTTTAAAGTGAGAATAAATGCTTCATCACTTATTATAAAAAAAATATGTTTAAACAGTATTATCTGCATGTCAACACTGAATCATTACTTCTTGAAATTACTTCATCTGGAACATACGTGGCATCAAAATTCTAATTTTTTTATTTGATTTGACAGTTGGCAAAAATTAATTACTATGACCAGAAAAACAGGCTTGAAAATTAACTGTTTTCTAACTGCAAAATCTGACTAAACTACATTTAATTTCTAAGAAACATATCAATATTTGCAGCAGATTTTCAAAAATTTAAATGCATCAAGTATCATATATTGATTTTGGAAGTATATAATTTTAGTTTTCACACTAAAATGCATTCTACAAAAATCACTTGTTCAATATTAGTATATGATAGAATCTATAAGGTATACTTAATGTATTTGAAAAATAAATATATTTGAAAATAAATTATAAAAATAAATAATGTTTATTTGGCTGCTGGATATTTATACTTTATTTTTGATTATTAAAGATTTTGCTTTCCTTAGTATTTAAATAATTAACAAAAGTTAAACCTCATAGAGGTTTATACAATAAAGAATTGTCATAGAGAGAAGGGTTAGAAATAAATTAATTGATCAAAGGAGAACATTAAAGAAGGAATAATATTTATAATCCTGAATATGCACATCACTAAAACAGTCAAAATGTTTTGCTTACTTCAGAAGTTTATGATGCCATTGCTTCTAATACAAACTTACTTTGTCTATGAATAAAATTTAAGAAGGTTTAACACCTGATGGTATTTTATATGTTTCGGGAATTAGAAAATGGATATTTTGAAGTGTCATAAAAATTATGTAGTCTAGTTTCACTCCTGTTCCATAGAGTATTCTAGGATTAAGAAAGCCCACAATGGGACTTTTGTTGAGAATACTTTAAGCTATTAATATGCCTAAACTTAAGCTCTTAGCTTGCACCCAAAAAAATTATTTTAAAGATGTAGATTTAAGGAAATTACAAAACTCATTTAGTATACAAATCTCTTAGGTGTGATACTTTTTTTATTACTGGAATGTATAATTTTCCCCCATAATGACATTTTCTATTTTATATGCTTTATAAATAGAACACTATGATTTTAACATCAAGGAAGTGATGAAATCCTGTTATTAAATGTGTTGTACATAATATTAATCAAATCCCTGAGCTTTTTCAAATAGTTAGTGAGCTAAAATTTAAAAACACACTACATGACACAATACAGTTCATGGTTAAGTTACAGTTTGATTACTGTTACAAACATACTAGAAATATAGTAAAACAAAGTTATTTTCATTAAAAATACAAACTTAAAGAATAGGTTGTTGGAAGTCAGGCAGAATTAGACATTTTCTAATATTTCAAGCAGATCAAAAATAGTTCCTTGGTCATAAAAAAAAAAGAAGAAAGAACTGTGGTTACTATGCAGTGAATGTCATATAACAGAATAAAAACGGATACATTGTCATGGTGTTGACCAAATTAGATAGATTTCACAAGATGCAGGGTGTTTTAAACAATAAAATACTGATTTCTGGTTTTGTGTCCCTGATTCCTCAAGCTTTCTATTCCAAACGCAACACTTTTTGAGGTGAAATTCATATGTACTGCTGACCGTGCAAACATCCTCTACACAGTCTGACTCACATAGTCTGACTCAGTCTAAACATTAGTCCTTTCAGAATTCCACACCATTTCTACTGAAAGCCCATATAAGAGAAAACCTTCAGTGAACTGTCTGGTGGCTCAACAAGAGGAAAGATGACAACATTATAAGCTTCTTTTTCAGCATTTTAAGTCAGCATTGAAGCATAACGTTTGAGAAGAAATACAATATCATAGAAAAAATATTGCATGAGTCAGAAAAAGACACTTTTCTGGTATATTTTCCCTTTCTATGACTTTAAGACTCAAAAACCTGTGATATAGCTACAAATTTTGAGTACTTCTGAATACCTCTAGTGAGGTATTTCTATTGAATTTTGGTCTTAACAGGAAAAAAAGATATAGACACCAGTGCATATACTTGATCATTCCCAGCTTTAAAAACAACTTTTCTGCTGAACACTATTGCTTCAGTATTTTTCAATCTGTGTGAATCCCAACAGTATCCATGAGTCAAACCAAAAGTACAACTCAAAAGAATGTAGTCAGTAGAAGTCAGTTCTTATTCATCAATGCTGATGTTTCTCTACATGTCTTTGGACGCATTATTAGCATCCAGTCAAATAGACAAAGCACTGTAAAAACTACTAGAGATGAACCAGAAATATTTGGGATGCCAATTATATACTAGAAACTTCTAATCACAGAAAGAACAAAAAATCAAAAGTTTTATTCATGAAGAGCTCGTTCGTGACTCTACTTAGTGCGTTTAGAACCAGACAAACAAAGTCGCAAACAAACACACACCTGATATCACATTTTTATGCTAGAGTAGAATTTTACCAAGACTTTTAACCCAATGAGGAAGCTAACTTTGAAAGGTTGAGGACATAAAATAAGTTGGTAATTTTCCCCTCAACAAAATAATTTCCTCTATCTGCTGCTCTGAAACATCACTAAAGAAATTGTGTTAAAACTAGAAGAGATAAGTTTTTACAAAACCCTTAATTTCTGTATATGTGTATGATTCATTAGAAAAGCTTTGTATTTATGGCTTAGCTTTTCATCTATTTTCATATTATGTGTACTGCCCATGAATTTTAATACTTTAAATAATCTTTAGCTCATTGATTTCTCAATCACCTGATATGTAAAAATTTAAAAGCTGCAAAATAAATATAAAAACCTTAATATTTTCTATTAGACCAACAATAAGTTACAAATTTATGGTTAGAAATTGTTAAACCTAGAACATGTAAAACACTGCAATAAATATAGCACAGGAGTCCTGATGCTGATAGCATCACTATGATTAAAAATTTTATGAGGCATTCCCAATGTAAGCTTGTATTTCCAAGTGCTTATACTTTGTCAAACTTCCAGTATTTGACATGGAATATTCAACAATAGTTATGTTATTCAGTACATACTTTTATTTATATCTTTGGGTTTTAGCATTTTCATAAGGTGATGTAAAAAAATATGTTCTCTTCTTTAAATCTCCTTGAATTTTTACTTAAACAATGTTATCACTGCTATGAATAAAATAAGCAATCTTAAATTATTCAAGAAATTTGACTTTTCAGTCAGAGGTGTCATTTTGCCACATCATTAAAAAACTTCATATTTTTTCCATTTTTTCCCAGATATTTCATCTAATCCTGTTTAACTTCCCAGAGAATGAAGCAGAATGAACAATGTTAAACAATGTTAAAATGTGTCTCCTTGAGAGGAATCAAGCTACATCTTCAAAAATCCCAATGTAATTACTGTTACAAGGTGAATTAATAGCAAGAATTTGCAATACAATATTATATTTATGAACCAAGAATATAATGATAAATGTGTCTCTGTTTCAGACAGACAAATACACTATTTGAAAGTGTCCACAAAGATCTGTCTGCCAAACTAAAGGTTAGCTCTTTGTAATAGAAGTAAAAAAAAAAAAAAAAAAAAAGAAAAAAGAAAAATTACACTATGCCTATAGCAAACTTATTAAACTATACACAGAAACCTGAAACTATGTCTTTGACAGAGCTAATTCACACTTAAAATACAGGTAGGCCATTCATTAAGATTCTCTTTATCATACAAATTGTCAGTGGTCATGTTGACTTTGACATAATGGTTTGTTGTGATTTCTATAGTTTTGCCACTGCATATATATTATGGTTGAAAGAAAATGTGATTTTAAAATAACATTTCTTCAGTAAGACTTTTAACACCAACATATTTTCACAGAAAAATCAAAAAAATTGGTTAACTTATTCTTATAAAACTAATGTAAATGAATTCTCCAAACACAACTGTTGTTTCTTCCTCTTGACACACAGTATGCTCTTATTGGAAACTGTCTGAATTCCTCATATTCACTTCCTAGAAATAATCCTCTATTTGTTCTCACCCTACTTTTGATAACAGGAAAGTACTTATTTGTTAGATGAGTGTCTTACTTCCAACCTGAAGAAAATGCAGAATCACCTATTTGTTTCTATAGTCTCAGTCCTATAACAGACTGTAAATCCAGATGCCATTGTGTATACTTTTCTGTTGTAGACTTACAGAAGTCTTTTGCTCATTTGTCAATGATTACAATTTCTTTCACAATGTTAAATAGTTCACCAGATACCTTAAATTCTGACATTGTATTAGATATTAATATATGATATAAAAATGAAACATATCTGGCTTGCCTGGCAAGTTCATGCACAGGTTTATCTTAGCAAGCTTTGTCCCTTTTACTATCTTTATACAAATCTATGCTGTATTTCTGGCAGTGTCACTGTGTCAGCTGAAGCCCTTAGTTACTGTGATTTTTTTACATTGCATAACGTAGGTTGTTTTTATTATCATATATCTCCAAAAAAAAATTGCATCTACTAAATCTATCTCTAAGCTTTGCAGTGACATTATGACAATGCATTGCTATTGGAACATCTTGCCATAAAGCTCTGCTAACTGAATGATGATTTGTACAGGAATAACCCTGTGTCACAGACCGCTTCTGAGTGAGCAGTGAAAATGAAGTTGCATTTAGTGAAGAAAGATGTTACACTCATACTTTTCACTCCTTACTGTGTTCCTCTTTCCTTTCTAGCCTTCCTCTACACAGGTATATGTAGATTAAATCAACAGCTCCCAAGTAACAAAGATATTTCTAGAAATTTTGCTTCAAGGAAGTCCTAAGTAGGGACTCAAGGGACTTAGGGATACAAGAGAAATTATGTACTCTTATCTTTCAGATTTTCCCAGGAGACCATATATGTATCCATGGCACTGCTGGTAAAACTCTAGCACAGAAACGCAGAGTTCAGTCTCTAAAAAAATTTTAGTGACAGTGAAATACATAGAACAAGAGGGTCCTCACCAAAGTAACATTTCCAAGCTGGTTTTGCTTTGTCAGGGGAATCTCATTCATTGTTTCCTTAATTCTTGCATCAACTATGTCAAAAAATATGAATATATGATATAATATCTAGTAGAAGAACAGACAATTTCTCCAAGGTGGTAATGTTATTTTTTTAACCATCAAAGTATGAGCCCTACCTACACTTTTCATGAAAGTATAATATGGCCAGCTGAAAGTATTGTCTCTTGTTTCTAAACACTTTTGCTTTCATGTTTTTATATTTGTTAGGACTATGTTATATATTAAAAATCCTGCAGTCGTTCCCTCCAGCAGAGAGGAGTTTGAATCAGATTGCAGCCCCAGATTATGGTAAAATTGATTTCAGATGTATATTTTTTCTTGCTTAATTTCACTCATTGCATAAATTCTTCACACAAAAGGAAGTTATTGCTGATTCTTTTCAAATTTCAAAATTCCACTTGGTAAGAAAAAGTTTTAAGCTTCTCTTTAAACTAGGCAGATACTGTGACAGCCTATTCTTTCAGCAGACCTAATTCGGTACTTGGTCGTGTGTTCCATTCTTTCCAACACCCTTTATTTCACACCTGTGGTCTCCAGTTCTGGCCATAAAGCTTCATTAAAGATTATTTCAAATCAAGATACCGAAAAGGTTGAGAAAGTTTAGCCCACATCACTGGACATATACATTCATATGCTTCAGCCAGGCAGGTTCAAACTAAGCAGTGCTCAGAAGCTCTGCAACTGCAACAGCACTATTCTTGAGCTAATCATACACTACCTCTCAGCAGGAGAAGGACAGTCTATCTTTCAAGTGGAGAATAAATCAAAAGGACTTCTTTTGCCTAACAAAATAAACAGTGAGAGAGAATATGGCTGCTATCTCTAGGCAGATTGGGAAGTAAATGTTAGAAAGGAGTAAGAGTTATTTAAGCTGAAGAGCACTGTTGGCAAAAGAACGAGTAGAAACTCACCATGAACATTTTCAAGCTGGAAATCCAAAGATTTCTATATGATAGAAAATGAAGGGTTTCCTTTGCTTTCCAGCAGTGTTGTCCACTAGTAGTTTTTCTAGTTTTATCAAGGTAATTCATAAATTTATTAAAGATCTCATAAATTAGATACCCATTGTAGCAGTGGTTGGACTGAACGGCTTTCAAGTTTTTTGCTCTTGTATTCATTTGAGAGACGTGTGAATAAATATTTCTGAATTATCCTATATTCTTCAATGTAATTTTTTAATTAGTATATCTACTTATTTTTATATCATGTATCTAACTTTGAACATACACTGGAAGATGGAGAGGTGTTCAAAGTAATATAGCTTAACTGCAGCCTGCATTCCCTTCCTCCAGCCTTCCCTTCCCTTTCTGCCCAAGCTTTTAACATCTTAATTCATTCAGATTATCTATGCAATTTGAAAAATCTTTCCTATTTTTAACTAAAAGGTGTACCATGCAATCAAGCTTTGTAGCATTTTTCTTATCAATTAAAAATTATTTATTTGTGTACTTTAAAAATATGCTTACTTTTTCTTTAGCTTGTTCAAAATAATTTCATTTAGAAAAAAATTTATTCAAATATTGCATCATTTTGCTGGTATACTACCACTGTAAATTTCAATTAGAGAGCAAATATCTCTAGCCATGCTTAGAGGGCTGAAAAAAGTTTCTTAACCACAATTATACCTCAAACTTGAATTTACTTCCCAGAATTATTTTGATTTTTCTCATTAGTTCTTATGTGTGCTACAAGCATCTACCTGAAGGATAATCAAGTGCGTAAATCAACTTTCCATCAGTAACAGACATGAACATAATGTTTAGCAGCTCTATAATGAAACAGACAACTTTTCAGTTCAACAAGAAAATCAAGGGTGTGTGCATGTGTGTGTGTGTAAAGATGTAAACCTTATTTGGGGAACCAATTTATTATTCTTTTTAAAAGAGATAAAAATTCCACTTTCAGTTCCTATGCTTGATCCTGTTTTCAGAACAAACCCTGACAGCTATGAGGTACAGTCATAGCAATAGTCATTTTAGGTTTCTGTTGTCCAAAGATGGAATATTCACAATATACACGGAACAAATATCTTCTCTGACATACATACAGGTCCCTATTGCTTATATTCAAATCACAGTGTTCTTCCAAAATGTGCAAAATTGAAGCAGATTTTTCATGGTTCCAGTAGAAAGTTTCTAGATGGAAAGGTAATGTCCTATCTTGTGTTTCTTACCAAAAATATAGTGTACTTTCCTTAAGCTTATCCTGATAAATCAGTCAGCTGAACATAACAAAATGGTCCTTCAGATTATTATTAATAATATACTTGTACTGTAATATTTAATCTCAAATAGTTACAGTTAAGTAAATATTTATAACCTTAACCTTATAATTAAAAATAGAGAGAAATATTAATAAATTGTCACTAGAACATCCAGGTAATTTTTTATTTTATAGAGGTATTCAGGAGCAAAAATTGTTTTTTACATAAGAAATAAGCAAAACAAACAAAACAGTTTTGAGGAAGTGCAGGATGAATAGATCAGTCTTCTAAATTAAGCTGTGAAGTACTTTAAGCTTTTGCTAACCAAGAGACAGATAGGAACATTATTAGATTATTTTCCTTTTTTATGTTTTCTGAATATGATTTCCATTTATCTATATGAGTAAATGCTTGGTAAATAAAACAATAATTCAGTGACTATACGGGACTCTAAGAAGAACTTCAAATTAGTTTTCAAGATATACATCAGTTTATTGCTTCAGAAGTATTTGAAGTACTGAATTTAAAGGTTTGGGTTTTTCCCAAATATGCTAAGCTGTCATATAAAGCTATGTAGTGTAACATAATACAGCAAAGATATATATTATCATTCTGAGCTTATATGAAACATCAATTGCATTCCAAGTATAAGCATGTAAAATATCGACTCCATTTTAACTATGGTTTAGACTGTTTTTCTCTCTCTTTCAGAGCAATATACCTGAAAACTGTCTTATTTGGATTAATTTGGAGTAAGAGTATTTAAAAATGTAACCTAAACCAGATGGCTGGGAAAATGACTAGAAACCAGCAGCAAGATGTGAACTACAAGTTTCAATAGACCGTATCAATCACAGTGGCACTGCCAATTACTCACTTTAACAGCCTATGTCCATTTGGCATTTTTTCCAAACAGATTTTATTTAGAGCATCACTACATAGGAGACTACGCATATTGAGACAGGAGATGAGACTGAGCCCATCCGGTGTTCTTCCCTCTCCTGCCAAAAAACAGTCAGAAAAATCTCTCCTTTGCTCTTCTGATCTGGAGCAACATGGCTCTTGATTTTTTCTCCTTCTTATAGTTCTTTAGACAGACCTCTTCCTGCAGTTTCAGTTCATTTCAGGTATTTACTTTTGGGTTTGAGGAAAAATTAAAATGAAAATTGGCTTAGACCAGCATGATAAAGTCTTGGCCAGAAGAATGGTTGCTGGCTTTGGCCTTTGTTGAAGTATAGCTTCACAGAAATGGAAGTTGATAAATTATTGACACTAGGAATTTGAGAGAAATTGATAGTATTTCAGAAACATTGACAGAGGATGGTGAACCTGTTTTTCTGCAAGCCTATAAGTTAGTGATGGAAAAAGAAATTAGAAAGTTTAGATCAATTAATAATGCAATTCTAAATTAAGTCAAAATAATAACATGGTTTGCATATATTCAGTTTATCAACAATGAACATCTCAGCATATTAACTAATACAACTGAAACATTTTGCAAATATGCAATTAAAATGTAAAAGATATATTTAAAGGGAAGGTTCTCTCAAATCACCCAAAATCACTAATTTTTACAACAGCGAAATTATAATAGTTGCTGAATTCTGTTTGGATGCAGCCAATGTTGGCATTGCTGCATATTCTCTGTGTACAGCTGTGTTTGCCTTTATTATCAATCTAAACTCATTCTGTTCTTTTCTCTGAGCTGTTGTTAAATCTTCAAAAGAATTTTATTGCTAATCTCTGCCTGTCTAACCTAAATTTCATTGATTGTTCTGAACTGTGTTCTACTGTTTTCTGCTGAAATGTATGAAAAAGGTCTCCTCAACAATGGTCCAGCTACTCACTAGCTCACTAAGCATTTAAGTGTGAAGTCACCAGTGGCAATACCTGGCTGAATTGTTTCAATTTGTATATGAACATGCCAAAAGCAAGATATTTCAATGAAACCTGAAGGAACAAAAATAATTACTGAACTCAGTCTGAGTTCAAGCTGAACTGAGTTCAAGCTGAACTCAAGCTTTAAAGGCTTTGGGTAAAGAGAAAGCGCGGTATATACTGAACAAGATAGTGGGTATATTCTTGTCAACAAATATCCAAATATATTGTCAGTGTATCATGTATATGACGAAAAGATGTATGTTTCTCCAGTTTTGTAAGCTGGAATTTAAGTGGTATGTATTGAGACAGGACAAGACATAGTATTTTCTCATCTTGTCAGAAAAGGGAAACAAATAAATGTCAAGTACAAAACCAATATAAATCACATGTCACCCATACTTGAAACACCAAGATACAGAATTCCATAGAGATGTGAGGTACCAAGATATGAATGAACTATGGAATTGAAATCTGATTTTGACCATCATTATATTTGAGGTAATTTACTTCTAAAATATTTGTTAAGCTGGTGCTTCAAAATTTTAAATATACTGATTCTTTTGAATTAGCCTAAAAGTGATTTTTAATACACAAATTAGAAAAAAGAAAAAGGCAGTGGACATTATAGACAACACAAAATTTGACCTCAGAAAATTTTTATTATTTTTTTATTTTAAAGTGTCCTGTATAGTCCGGCAACAAAATTAGATTTGAGTAAGGATTATAGAGAGAGTAGCTTTATTGGCTGTTCTGACTGACAACAAAAGCCTAATTCCATTATGGAGGGATTTTTTTTTATTTTGAGGGCAGAATAGCTACCAGCGTGTGACAGAAGGCTTACTAATGAAATGTGTTGTGTCATTAGTGTCAGTAACTGCCTATTATAATCTCTGAGATGTATGATCATTTTGACTGTCTTTGAATTAATAACATGCTGTTTGTTAGCTTGATGGACCCTCAATTAGCATAAGAGATTCACTGGATTTTGCTCCTCTTAGGTGAAATTAAGATATCTTAATTCAGAAGGAAACTTGGCATTATTAGTGCCGTGCAACTTTAAAATCCGATGCCTTCAGATTCTCAGAGTAAATCTAGGATATATGTGTCCTTCATGGTAGAAAATGAATGTGCAAAATTGAATTCCTGCCCCTGTACATCTTATTGTAGACACATAATAGTAAAAGGGAAAATCTCATGTTGAAGTGCACAGTTATACCAACAACTTGGCTACTCACTTCAAGAAAATCTTCTATTTGACCTAACTGTATAAAGTAACACCTACAAATGGAGTGAAGGTGTCTAATTTTGTTTTTTAGGGCGTATTAGAGGAGATGAAATGTTTGTTAAGTGTAATTGCTGCAAGAGGTAAGTGTAATAATACAAGGAATTCAATCTGGTTTTGGATTATATTCTCTTTTAAAAATGTCTAGCAGATGTGGATGTTATTGTCTAGAGTATGGGTGACTTCTTGCTGCAAGATATTTATGCACAGAGTCCTCTACAGAGAATTTTGCCAGCTCCCACCATCACCACCAAATGGATTGCTCAAATAAGCAATCTAAGCTTAAGTGGGACTTTTGTTGGTTTCAAATCTTTTTCTGGTAGTAGCTATGGAGGAATCAGGAGGTTTAGGATTGTGTTCCAGCCTGTCTATGGAGTGTTTGCTCAAATAAGATCATCCCTTCACTGATTTGTTTAAAAATGAAGATTTTTTTTTATACTGAGTGGCAAAGAATCATAAGCGCAAAAATATGAGACATTCTAACAATGGTATTAATAGGAAACATATGTTGGCATTGAGAGGTAGTATAGCTAACTCTTCAAGGAGATAAGAAAACCTTTCACCATGTTGGGCTAAAATCACCTCAATGAATACTACTTTCACTATGGGATTTAAAATTGGCATATACAATTAGACCTGTATGGTTAACTAGCTGAAGGATCTGCTACAATCTGTATGTACTTATTTTGACAGACCTTGTGCTTCTTTCTTTTCCAAGTAGAAAAACAACTGGATACCACTTTTGCAGTGATAACCAGTTATTGTATGCAGAAATTCCATGAACACTCTTTATATTATGGAAAAGAATGACCTTTTATTGATATGACAATGTTTAGGAAAAAAAGTTGTGAGCAGAATGTAGAGAAATATGTCACCTGTCAGATAAGAATCTTTCAATTTTAAGAACATGCATATATACATTTACATACATTTATATATATGCATTTATATGTATATAAATGTCTTCTGATGTCCAGATTGGAACAGTGGTCTGTTTCTTTGGTTTCTTTAAAAAAAGAAAAAAAACACACCACACAGACATAAATATAATTTGCTGCAATACTTTTCACAGAAAGAGTACTGAGACAGGATGTGCCACTCCTGCTAAGACCAGCACACATCTATGTCAAGTGAATTTGGGCTAATCAATGCATTTTTTTTTCCAAAAATGCACGTCCTATCTCTGAAAACCTAACTTAAAATTATTTGTCTTAACTCAAGCAGTTACTTCATACCAAGGTATACTTATGTATTAACATCTTATAAGTCGTTGCTCAGGAGATCATTTGAAAATTTAATGAAGATGATTGCTGCATGTAAAGATACTGAACAGCAGTTATCTTTCAGAAGAGATTCATATATTTACTTTATGATAAGGAAAGGCAGCTATAAAATGTACCTATCTCATTTTAATTTTTTTTTCTTCGAAAATTGTTCCTTGTATTTATGGAAAAACAAACTTTTTTAAGTGATGGAAAGTAGAGGGGGAAAAATTAATAAACAAATTTTAAAAAAAATTATACATCGTCATGGATATGCATTCTATTCAAGGAAAAAGGTATAGATAGTATAAATACATTTTATGGATGTAAATTCTCATGTGTGAAAGCAGTAATGTGCAAAATTTTACATTCAAATACAAACTACATTGAAGCCAAGTGCCACCTTATCTGCAAACAGGATTACAAGGACCATTAAATCATTAAACCATCAAAGCCATGATAAAGCATAGACTACAAAAAAAGTTAATTGAAGTTCGTTTTCTTGAGGATTGTGAAGCAAACCTTTAGGTCCGGTTACTGGCTTTACACTTAGAAAGGAGAAGGGTTTCTTACTCAGCCAATGTACCTACTGTGTTTTACAGTGCTCCAGAGGAGGCTTAGGGGGACATGCAGCAGGCAGTCATTACAAAGATTAATGGAGCTAACACCACCTTTTCTGCACTCTGATAGGGAAGGTGCCTTTGTCATCTTTTCCTCCTCATCCAAACAATAGAGTTTCGTTTTGCCCTCCATTCAGGTCAGCCTGACTGGGGCACCAAATCTGTAAGGATCTGCAGGGCCCCAGAGGACAGTATTTTTTTGCAAATTGATATCAGCATACTGGAGGTCGTTACAGGCATCTCAGACTGAGAAGATTCAGGTAGGCCTTTTACTAAATCCTTTGGTCCTCCTGTAGTCATCTCTCTCCAGTTCTATTACATTTCAGAAAGCAAAATCAAAGCAAAATTCTGTAATGTGTTCTCAGATTCTTTCAAAATACTGAAAATCTTTGTCATCTAGCAATCTGAAGAGTAGTTATGTAAACTTGGTATAACGATGCTCTTAAGTAGACCACAGAGACTACTCCTTTTTGGAGAGGCTACAGCTAACAAATTTGAGCACCAGCTGCTAGGTTTTTTACAAAACCCAGGTGTTCCCTCACAGTTCAGAATCCCTTGATCTCACCTATAAACTTGCTACTACTGCTATGCTATAATTTCCCATACATCTGTGAAAACACCAGCAGTATATGTGCAAGAGAGCAATACGCTTTGGAAAGATTCCCAGTGGGTCCATCACTCTAACTTAGTGGCATTATGACCTCACAAAAGGACATGTAAAAAATAATGTGGAATGGCTATACCTCCATTTTATAACCTGAGTTGTTGTTTAATTTAACAGTACCTTGCTAGAGGCATTTGTTTTCTTGCAGAAGGACAGATTGTCACTTTTTTCTCCTCATCGCACTTTATCTCACATCTCAGTTGATTTCTCTCAGAGTCACCAAAAATTTACATTAAGGTGAATACATCCTTTGGTCTTTGCTCAGTTAAAACTCATATCCACTTTTACATGGTCATTTAAAAGTCCTATACTGAAATTCAATATGAGATAAATACATATGTCCAAACATATATGTTTTAAACTCATTTCTTACAAATTTAACAAAATAATTCTGTTCACCATTGGTTTCAGTGAGACTACATATGGAATGTATGTAGTACATATGGATGTACCACTGGCAGCAGATGCAGGTATGAAAAAAAAGTTATCTGAGAAAGCCAGTGTAGCTACACAGTCAAATTTTGAGTTTTGCAGCTTATCAGAAACTGTATGTATCTTACAAGACTGAATGAGAAGAATAGAACTTGCTGACATTGCCACCTCAGCAACTACAAGACCAGACAATTTTGTTCACTTTTGTCTTATTTTCCTTTGTCCATTACCCTTTGTATTGGAATTGTTGCCTTGAGAGCAGTCAATCATAATTTTCCCAGAGAATTGTCATATAGACAACAGCCAACTACACTAATAACAGCACTAAAGTTAATTTTATTTTACTCAATTTAGAAATGCTGCCACACTAGATTAGACCATTTTTCCATTTAATCTGGCAGCAAACATCTAGCAATGGGTAATATCTGTTGTAAAAGAATGTTCTCATGCTGCAAAAAGTCAAGTGTGAATTACTATATTCACATGAGAAACAATTCCTTCATTGCCAGTACAATGATCACCCTCTGTCTAAAAGAATGAGATTTTAATATCTTTTGCACAAATTCTGTGGTTCTTCATTAAGGAAAACTGACTCATAATTAGTGTTTGACCTAACAACCAATCAAAACAAATTTCATTGCTTGGAAGTACAAAAGTAAAAGCTGGGCTAATAGGAGAAAATTCCTTAGTTACTGATACCTAAAAGAAAACTCAGGGAGGCAATTTAATATGGAGGTGTGGTGGTTTGGGCTAGGCCTTCCTTGGTGACCAGTTTGTAACCAAGGAAGGGTCCAGATTTACCCAGTATTCCCTACGATTTTTACGTAAACCAGATTATAAGAAGAGAGGAGGAGAGGCCTTCGCTCTCTTTCCTTCCGGCGGCTTGGAGGTGCAGGTTCCCTGCTGTTGAGTCTGCCGTGTTGGGGAGCGAGGCCTGGTTAGGCCTTGTCGACCTTGGGAGACAGAGGTTGCCGGCGATCGTTCCGGAGCGGCTCTCAGTTGTCCCAGGGGAGTAGTGAGCTATTTTTTCTTTGCTAACTTTTTATTTGTTAGGTATTGGGTCTTGGGATATCTATATATTTTATTTTAGTTTTGTTCCCTTTCCCTTCCCCCTTCCCTTTCCCTTGTGAAATTGTATATAAGTGTAAATATATTTATATATCTCGCTTTGGTTGTTTCTCTCTCGTTTTGGGTTTTTCTTAGTTTTTTTTTTCTCCCTCTTCTCCCTGAGGTTGGGGGGGGGGTACTTCTGGTGGTAAGGTTTGGAGACTTGGCAGGGAGCCAGCTTCAAACCATATCACCCTATTTGGTGTTTCCACCCGGGAACAGCTTCAAACCATATACAGGTGAGGCCTTCGCTTGGACCGAAGGAGAGCCGAGGGGCTTGGAGACCCCCTTGTGTATGTTGAAGAGAAATCCAGCTACAACAACCCAGCTATCAGCTGCTGCATGCATGTGAAGAGGACAGATGACCTGCTACCTGAGAAGATGCTGCTTAGAGACTGGAAGGGATCTGTCCTTCTTTCCCTCCTGGACTTTTATTTGGAGGGTAGAAGAGATCTGGTCCATTGTAAATACATATGTCATGGTAGAGATATTGTGATCGTGTGTATAATGTGATATGATATTTATTTGTACAGTCATTGTAATATATTCCCTTTCCCCATTTGGAGTCTGGTGTGTTTTGTCTGGAAAAAACCATCTCATATTAAGTTGAGATGTGGGAGGGGGCTAGGACTAGGGAATTGGATTTTGGGGCTTTCTCAAACCATGACAGGAGGTAAGGTAAAAAAAAGGATTTAATGATGTCTCTAAGGCAAAAGGTTACAAGATGGGCTCGTGCTCTCTGCCTCAGGTGTTACCTCGGCCTGAGAGGCCTCGGGCGGCCTTTACCTTGGTCCACCCCTGTCCGACCCCTTGGGAATTGAGTCTGGGACTCAAGACCCTTTCTTCATCATCTCAGTCTTCCTCGGAGTACAGAGGGCACACGGTCACTCAGTTCTTGACTGTATCTTACGGTTTCACACTAGGGAACAGATGTTCTTAAACAGTAGAGGCCTGCCTTGGGAGAGAGACTAAACATGCTTAAATGGAATTTAAGGGGTAATGGATATAGGGAGCATGGAATGGGGTAATAGGGTTGGGTATCTGTGTACCTACTGTGCTAAGGGTAGGGGAAGGGTAAGGGTAAAGGAATAAATGCAGCTTCTTTAAAACCTACTTCTAAAACTTCTAAAAATTAGAAAAATCAAAAAATCAAAAACCTTAAGGTGACATTACTAATCTAGCTCCTGAGGTATATGAACTGGCCAAACAGAACGTCTATCTCAGAAAAAGCAAGTGTGTGAAATTATACCATTCAATTTGAAAAGGCTTGTGAGAAAGAATTCCCATATTCCCTTGAATAAAGAAATTTCATGGTTTACTGCTTTGAAGAAAAACTGTGTTCTTCTAGGTTAGGCATTAAATGGAAATCTGACTGCCAGATTTCTTACTGAAGATAGCAGAAGACAAGCCTTTTAAGCTGTGTGGACACTGCTGCCACTCTAACTGAAGATAAGCAAGTACCAAAAAAATCTTTCTGCTATCAGCTGCCCTTTGAATTTCTGCCTCTACCCTTCCCATCACCTGCTTCTGGCATTCCTGCTTTTGCTTCCCAACAAACATAGTGAAACAGGTGGATGATGGTGATGTGAACAGTTACAAATATGGGTGACAAGACTACTTTCTATATGGTGACTTCACATGCAACATCAAAAGAGACAGAAGTTGGTAGGTTCAGAAAAACTGAAAAAGTACTATGCTGTATGACTTTTAATAAGGAACACGGGGTTTGAACTTGCAATACGACCCCCCCATATTATGCAGGATGACTAGAAACTCCAATAGAAAGACAATTCATAGAGGATTAAAAATCCTATAGAGAAGAGTAAATTTCATAATCAAGCTTTTTCTTACAGCTCTGCAGCCTTGTACTGTCTGAACAGGGAAACAAACAATATCAAAAGGAAAAATTGTTTTACAAATCCTATCACTGCATTTATGTTTCTGAGTCACCATTAAAAACATGTTTAACCTATACAATAAAAATGATACAATGAAAAACATTAAAAATTTTATCATCTATTTTCTGGACAAAATAAACCCAAATATCCTGAACTGTGTAAGAATAATTAATAATCATTAAAATATAGTAGCTTTCTTTACACTAATGAGGATATCTGGTCTTAACCTATTTCATGTAATGCCAAAAATATTCTTCTAAAAATATTGTCCAAATTCTACAATCACTTTCTTTCTGAATTTGCATACAAGCACTAAAATGCCTGTAGTATTGGACTTGCTATAAAATTTGAGAAGAACATATCAAAAGCATTGTACTTCTATAACAGTTCCTGTCAACTTTTTTTAATTACATTTTTTGAGTGCATATATATGGTTTTACCCCTTATGTGGCAGATTCATTCTCTTATAATGATCTTAAGGACACAATATGATCTTCTAGTTGCATAGTTATCAATATATTCCCAATTCCTCTTTGACTTTCCTCTATTCCTTTCTAATTATATTTCATCTTATTAAAGTACTGCCTCATGTTTCTTATGCATTTAGGGAGTTAATCTTTATTGTTTCAAATTTTCCAGTGAGGTGCAGTACTTGAAGTAATGTATATAAGCTCAACACTCATTTATTTTAAAGAATTTTATTAGTGCAACTGAACTTTTGAACTCAGATGTTGATTATTTGAGAATTCTTTATTGATGTAATTTGGCTTTATAAAAAGCCACCAGCTTGAATAATAAAGAATTCATGTAATAGTCTAACCAGTTAGTTTTAAGACAAAAAATTGTATGAAAAACTAGGATGTCATATCCATAGTTTAACAAGCTATGTGCTGTCTACTATTTTCTTTGTTTTCTGTTCTATTAATACTTTTCAGTTCTTTTTGTTATACTGTTCTGACAGACATCTTGCTTCTCATTTCTGTGCTTGCCCACTCAGAATGACACTTTTTGGTAAACTGGCAATTTAAAATCCATTATTATTCTGCATTAAAGTGCTACAGAATGCCAGTCAGATATTGCCATTTTTTTTCAGTCCAGCTGTGCTGAACTGCAAGTAGATATGAAGTAATTGACCTTATTGTTCACCGAATTGTACAATGCCTTACTACCTGCTGTTTTGTGTCACTCACTTCACTTCATGTATCTTCACAAGTCGTGACCTTTATGGTGGATATTACTCTCCAACACAGAGAAAAAATACCTTCACAAAAGTAAAACATTAACCATGACAAGCACAACATTTCAGCCACAGAGAGGCCAAGCAAATCTTCAGTACTAAGATTAGAGTTTCTAGATGAGATTTTTTTCTGACAGAGGAAAAGAGAAATAGAATTTCTTTTATGAAAATAAAAACTTGAAAAATCTCCAGTGATATAGTTAATCTTTCCTATTCTCTCAGAAACATATGGTCGTTTATTTTGTAGTTGGGAAAACTAGGCATAATGAATGTACTACTCAGAATAATTGGGAAAAAAAAAGAAAGGGCCAGGAGTGGAAAAAGAGGAAAAAAAATACCTGTAGAAGCAATCCACCTGGCTAAGATCTACAGATTTTATTTGGACTTAGAGAATTGCTAATCCCTTTCAGTAGTAGAAACTGTTAAAATATGAGTTCACAGCTTATTAAATAAAGCCTGCCTCTTACATGTGCATTTTATTTCACTTCTGACACAAGGAACAATTCTAGGAGCTAGAATGGAAACATATATCTGCTCCTCTTTAATTTTCTGACTGCAATAACATGATGCAAGATATCAGCAAATAATCGTCCTGAAGATACAAGTGCAATTTTGAAAACATATTTGAACAGACTTTGTATTGGGTGCATCTGTACACAGCCCAGGAGCTGTGAGGGAGTGAGAAAAATGTGAACGCCAAGGTGAGAGAAGATGCAAAAGGGGGAGGAAGCACTCCATGCACAGGAGCAGAGATTCTACTGCAGACCATGGATGAAATCACACTAAAGCAAGTGGACAACACCAAACCGGTAGGAGTGGCTGATGCACCAGAGGGTTGAGCTGCTTTCCAGAGGGACTTCAACAGGCTGAGGAAATGGCTGCAGGAACCTAATGAAATTCAACAAAGAGAAATACAAAGTTCTGCACTTGGAGAAAAACAATCCCATGAACCAGTACATGCTGGGGGCTGACTGGATAGATAAGAGTTAGTCAGAAGAAGACCCAAGTGTACTGGTGGATACCAAGTTCAATGTGAACCAGTAAAATGTCCTTGTATCAAAGAAAGCCAGTGGTATTCCAGGATCCATTAGGCAAAGTACAAGGTCGAGGTTACATATCTAGAGTGCTGTGTCCAGTCCTAGAATAAAATTAATAGAATAGAACAGATAAGAATAGACTATTTCAGTTGGAATGACAGCCCTCTACTCCAACTGCCTGACCTATCCAGGGCTCACCAAAAGTTAAAACTTGTTACTTGGTGCATTGTCCAAATGCCTCTCAAGCACTGACAGGCTTGGGGCACTGACCACCTCCCTAAGAAGTCTCTTTCAGTATTTGACCAAGAAATGTTTCCTAATGTCCTCCACTGGCACAGTTTTGAACCATTCCCACACATCCTATCACTGGATACCAAGGAGAAGAGATCGCCATCTCCCTCTCTACATCCCCTCCTCAGAAAGCAGTAGAGTGCAATGAGGTTGTCCCTCATCCTGCTTTTCTCCTAAGCTAGTCAAGCTCAAAGTTCTCAGCCTCTCCTAACAGGATGTGCTTTCCAGCCCTTTAAACAGCTTTTTTGCCTTCCCCTGGACACATCTGAGGACCTTCATATCCTTCTCAAATTGTGGTACCCAGGACTGCCCACAGTGCTCATCTCTTTTGCCTGGCTGATCTTGCAATGTTTGATACACCCCAGAATGCAGTTTGCCTTCTGGGCTGCCAGGGCTTACTGCAGACTCATGTCAACCAGCATCCCTACACCCCTTCCTGCAGGGCCAGATCTTCACCCAGCAGACTGTGAACTTATGCATCCCACAGCTGGATAACTTGTCCAGAAGAATTCTGTGATGGACAGTATCAGAAACTCTACAGTTCTCAGCTCCTCCGTACAAGAGATATGCACATACTGGGCAGAGTCCAACAAAGGGCCACAAGGATAATTAAGGACTGGAGCATCTCTTCCATGGGGAAAAGCCTAGAGCCGGGACTGTTGAGCCTGGAGAAGAGAAAGCTCAGAGGGATCTTATCAATGTGTGTAAATACCCAAAGGGAGAGTGTAAAGAGGACAGAGCCAAGCTCTTTTCAGCGGTTTCTGGTGATAGGACCAGAGGCCACAGGCACAAACTGAAACACAGAAGGTTCACTCAGAACACCAGGAAACCCTTTTGTACCATGAGGGTGACTGAAAAGTGGCACAGGTTGCCCAGGGAGGTCACTGCTCACTTCAACAGTCCTGTGATAAGCAATGTAGGGACTGCGGCCCATGGAGAGTCCATGCTGGATCAAGCTGATTCTGACGGATCCTCTCCTTCAGGGACCCCACAGTGGGGTGCTTCATGAAGGACTCAGCCCACAGAGGACCCACACTAGAGCAGGGGAAAAAATGTGAGGAAGGATTGGCAGAGGAGAACACTTACAGACTGACTGCAATCACCATCCACCTCTGATATGCTCAGCAGGGGCAAGGAGGAGGAGGTGGAGGAGTACTTTTTAGATATTAACAGTCTTTATCATTTAATTTTGAAAAATATGAGTAAAATTATATTAATTTTGTCATAATGTGTTGTCATTAAACAACATAAGTAACAAAGAATCATAATACTAAGAATACACTGTCATGAAAAGAGGAGAAAATATTTGTCTATTTTATCAGGATAGTTTTATAGGGCTATAAAAAATAACAAACCATACTTTTTATGACAATAAAAAGAAAATTATCTCATTTTAAAAATTTTCTTTTTAAAATCAGTTTAGTTCATCACTTCTATAAAAAGAAAAAAAAAGGACAAAAATAATTTTCTTGAAGTAGATAGGACTTTTTATTGCCCTTTTCCTGTATGCTCTAGTTAATTCTATTACAATGCAGATTCTAGATAAAGCCATTTTAGTCCTTCATGGCCTATGATGTGTTGAAAGACACATATAGCATGCTAAGCACATTCATCATGCTTCATTTAAAGAAACTTGAGAGAAAATCAAATCATATAAGTAGCTCATTTTTCTTTATTATTTAAATAGGAAAACCACCTCAAAAATAATAAAATGTTTCTTTGGCATTATGGCTTGCTACAAGAAAAATGAGAGATGATTCCTAATGTCCCTAAAAATGAAACCCCAAAACACAAACAAAAAGAAAAACAAACCAAAAAATCCCCAGGAGAGGTAGGTAAAGCAGAGAAGTAGCAATGTTGAATTTCCTACTCATTACAAGTTTTATAAAAGAACCTAAACGATCCATGTGTACTTTCAGAAGGATAGCCTGAAGCATATTTCCACTAGAAGAAGATAAAGGGATCCTGTTCTGATGTTGTAGGTTATTCTTTACAGACTATCAAATTTCAGTATTCACAAGGCAAAATTCAAGGCACAGAGTATTCCACCTCACATGGGACTACGAATGAGAACAAGTAAGGCTCTTTCAAAAATCTCTCTTGCAGGTGTTCTCAAGGAAAGATCATCCATTTCTCAGTCCATACTTACATTACACTTCTGTGCAGAAATATTCCATAATGTCTAAGGCTCTGGAATACATTTTGAAAATAGAAGAACATGGTTTAATTTATTTCTAGAGCTCTGGTCTATAATCCTGTACATCTAAATATAAGACTTAGTAGGAATTAGCAGTTTTCTTAGCATAAGAAATACTTAGCTGCTTATTGTTCTTATTGAACACTAGTTAAAACTTCTTTATTCTTTTTTTTTAATGAGTCAATTGAAAAATATGTTTTTCACAAGCACCAATTTTATGAGACACTTTTACTAATTCATCTGGGTTTGTTCCTTACTTCAATATAAAACATAGTGGCTTCATTTTGCTTCTCTCCTTGAGAGTCCTGAAGGCTCTTAAACCCACATTACTAGATAGAACTTCAGAGCAAACTACAGAGATGCAGCTAGTTGCTGCTCTTCTAAACATAATGCAGTTCCAAAACTGTCTGGGATATGACATGATTTACGACAGCAGCAAATAGCTTTCTGTTATTAACACATTTCTGTTAATAAATCTGCACTTTTTATATAACATGGGTAGACTGGCACCCAGCCAATCAGAAGTATTTAAGAGGTCAAAGATAAATTCAGTCTCAAAATATCGCAATGAACAACCTCCTTCCTATTTTTAAAGTTCTGTCAAATCCTAACAAATGCTTTATATCCAACAAATCAATGGGATAATTGCCACTAATTTCCAAAAACCTGCATCTGGAGCATCTAGGAGTAGTTAGAAAAATACATAGTTAGAGAATACATTTAGATAAATATGTATTTCCTAAATGAAAGTATGTATAAATACAATGGGACCTTATATTTCTTATGCTAAGGGATGTCTTCAACTAAAAGAAGACTATTTTTAAATGGTCCCTTATTAGTACTAGTATAAGTTTAAAAGATCATCACCCACCAGACTATCAAGACTTACTAGCAAATTTTATTCCATATCTTAGAACAGCAACAACAAGAAAAGAAAATCCTTAACATAAACTAAGATGCCTTAATGTTTTACTTATTGAAGTGAGCCAATGTAAACTTAATCTTAAAATTGGTTTGGCTTGTTGATACATGTTATTCCTTTTCAAAAAAATGAAGGAGTGTAGTCTCATAAGAAGCAAGAAGCCTAGAAAAGGCAGATGATGACAGTTCTGACTAACCACCAACTCTTTATGCTGTTATATTTTTTTCTTAATTTAATGGAAGGAGGATTGTTTACCTCAAAGAGTGCATCATGTGCCTCACTTAATAAATGTTAATAAAATGCTTAGAGTATTAGAAAATTTCTATTTAAATGCCAAATATTATGATAAATTGCACTTTTCATTTAATGCAGAACATTATATTCAAAACCTCATTTCTCTATAGTACACTGGCACATCAAATTTCTAGACTAATAGTATTCTATATGAAATTCATAAGTGTTCCAAAGAATAAAACAACACATTATTCTTTTCTTTTCAAAATATATTGCACATTTTTACAATAATTTTGACAGGACTCAGAAGGTTATAAACATAACATACTTGACCATCTCCCTTTTATAATTTATCACATGGCAGATTTATCTCCTCTGAATAAACAAATCTGACATTCCCAAAGAATGCAGGCACAAAAATAAATTAATCTGAAGCAAGCTGCTGCATAGAATAATAATGTGGATTCAGAATGATCCTATCTTTAAAAACAAGGCATTAATTAAATAAAGAGTAATGACATCTTAACAAAAGATGCACTTGTTTAAAATGACAACACTAAAACTGACTGGTAGTAATAGTCACATGGTGTCCACGTGGAATATGTGAAATATATGGCTTCACAGAAGCATCAAGTGCTTCCTAATGTCATTTCTATGGCATTTTATTTGCAAGTTATTAAAATCTGTTAGAACCTTATACTTTATATTTGACAATGGGAAAAGTATCAAAAATCACCCTTCAGTTTTCCAGGTTATCTGTTTTTCTTGGTCTTGAAAGCTTCAGTAGGATTTTAGTCTGAATGATGTTCTAGAGGAAAAAAAAAAAAAGCAAAAAAGCTAATATATTTTTGTGATTAATTTTCTTGGAGAAAACTTTTATTCCTTGGCTGCCCTTCCTGACAATTTCACTCTACAAAATACCTGCAGACAATCCTATCTCTGGGAAGGATTCAGTAAGATCTGTTTTAAGTATGTTTTACAATTAATTTCCTGTGAATTATTTCCTTATTGAAAATGTGCTTTCTTTTTGTTGTGTCAATATAGATGTCTGCTTTGTTTATTTATACATACAGATGTTTATTAGGCTTGGTAAAGTATTCAGACTGGAAGTCAATGGACAGCAGCGTGAGCACCTCATTCCAGTAAGGAACTAAAGATCAGAGGTCATTCAGACCCCTCTCTAGTTCCTTTGCACTCAAATCATGGAAGTTGGGTTCAAAAATGTGTGTGTGCATGTGCCAGGGCGTACGGCTAATAGGAGATGTAGAAATGTATGCACACCTCATTTATATTAAAAATCCTTTTTGGTCATTGAATATATGTTCCCCTTTCAGCAATTACTAAACCTGAGTCCAGATGAAGCAAAGATTAAAAACCAAATTGGGCTTGAAGTAGGAAAGACACTAATGACAAATGCATTAACAGATGATTATATTCATTCTCAGAATGTTATCATTGTGCTTGCCAAGAATCCTTCCTGAAGACACCAAAGTCATGGAAAAGAAACACAAAACTATAGGTAAATATAGAGGATTCCTGCTATAGAAATATCTAACAGTGAATATCTACACTGTTATCCCCAAGACTACAGTCTTAGGGATAACAAAAGGCCAGTAAGTACTTTATAGGATAATTATGATTTCAAAAAAGACCTATATAATTTTTTTTCTTGAAAACCATTCTTGACCATATTTATTTCTGAGTTCTAAGGCAACAAGGAGCGTCATCCAACACAGCACCCTTCTGCAAAAGATGTTTTAGCTGCTTGAGAATATAATTGGATTCCACTAATTAATAAGGAACAAGGGAACACTTTTTCAGCACTTAAAAACACTCTTTAACAGCTTTGCAATTGAGCAATGAAGATCATAGCAGTTTCCTAAAAGAAAAAGACATATAAGGCAGAGGAAAATAACTGCTAAATTACTCCTGGAAAGTAGTTAATTCTGGTAGCTTAGAGAGGAGGAATAAAGAAGTGAAACAGAAGCTAAAGTGCTACTCTAAGAAATATTTCCTCTATAAGTCATCTCGCTACTCACAGATGAACTGAAACCTTTCTACTATTCATCTCTTCTACAGCATGAAATGTTGGGTCAGAATTGTTTTGGCAAATTTGAAGTAGAGGGTGTTTTTTTCCCAGCCCAAGTATGTTTTCCTTCTTTAGTAAATACTAAAGAAGGAAAGTGTTCTCAACCTCCTGCATTATTCAGCACAATTTCTATTGAGTCAGCCTAGATGTTACTTCTATTGCATTTGCCTGCAGAATATGCAGAAAGGCAAGGTTTGTAAAAAGTCATCTTTTGTCAGTATAAATTATATACATTTTTCTGTGGAAAATATTAGTTTCTAGGTACTCAAGACTGTCTCCAGTCATAATCTTACAGGTTGTTTTTTTTTGTTTTGTTTTGTTTTTTTTTTTTTGTTTTTAGTTTTGTTCTGTTGTTTCTTTTTTTTAATAATGGGCAAGATGGCTGTGGTTAATCTATTTTATTTTGTTTATGGCAGTACCACGACAGTTTTTTGATGAACATAATGGTGTTATGTTGAGAAATATAGGCCTGGTATCACAGCTGAGACCTTGGGAAGGGAAGACACAGGATGTGGCACAGAGGTGAACAGGCACAGGATGATATGAGGTGAGGCACAGGATGGCAGTGGCAACATCATGGGTGTAAACACTCACCCATGGTCAGTTAATGACATGCAAACCTTAAGCTGGACAAAACTGATTTGTAGAATAATTAAAAGAAAAAGAAATTATTACTGTCAAATGCAGATGGCATTATACAAGGTAAATTCAGAAGCAAAGTGCAGGGCTAGGTCAGTGAAAAAAAAGACCAAAGTTATAAAAGCATACTAGAAAACATAAAAGTGAGTCCTAGAGTGAGAAAGAAGAAAATATCAACATGAACCAAGTGAAGACCTTCAAATGCTGACAAGTCATCATAACACCCCCACCATGAACACTGAAATATGACTGTTGACTTTAGTACTCAGAAGAACAGTAAATAGGTGAATCGCTAGTTAGAGGGACAAAAACTGCATGACTGTATAACAATTTCAAATTTATTATTACTATAATTAAGAATTTTTCTGTACAGAAGCTTATTCTATCTTTTTCTCTAATAATCAGATCTGGACTAATAATGACTCTTGAATTATGCTGTAAAGACTTGAATTCTACTGACAATCTATTCTTGACTTTTTGTGTAAGATGTGCTTCTTCTTTGCCCATAACAAGATGTTGAGCATAACACAGTCAACATAGACTTTTTGATACATTTGCTGCTTCTAAAATTTCCACCCTTACTGTCAATCTACAGGATAAATGAACTCTGTAGTACTGCATCATGACAGTTTCCTAGGTAGGGATTTACAGAGAAATTATAATAGCAAGACGGAAACAGGAATAAAAAATCAATTCCATCACCGGAAAACAAAAAGAAATGGAAAGACTGAAAATTAAGAATAAATATTTATATTTAGGCTAAACTCAAGTTAGCAGACTATTTCCCTGAGAAGATAATTCCAACAAGGACGAAAAAAACAAGTCAAAGTATGAAAGAGTGTTTATTATCTAGCCATAATTAGAAATCTGTGAGAATTCAGCAGTCCTGTCCATGTTGTATCTTGCAGTCATGGGTGTTGAACTCTCTCAAATGGCACCTGATACTTAGATTTAGGTGACTAAAGGCTACCTTTACTGGCACGTCAGCAAAACAACTTTCTGGAAGCTACTGCTAGGTACAACTGCCATGACATAGGATCTTCAAGAAACATACAGCCTTTGGTAAAGACAGCTAGAAATGAGAGGCATCATCACCCAAGAACATTTAAAACAGCATTTGGCACCGATGTTAAAGCAACTGAATCCAAATGGGAGTGAGTGACCTGTAGTATAAGCTGAATAGTTCTCTCGCACTTAATGCTCATAATTGGACAATTAAATATAGTTATTTTATTATTGAATAGAAATTCACTTCTCAAATCTTCGTTCACGAAGCCTAGCCATGATGATGAGAAATTCACTAAGGAAAAAAATATTTGCTTCAAATAAGATTTTGATTTTTTTCTAAGCTGGAAATTCTATTATTTGTATGCACAAATTTCTCTGCTCATTCCTACCCAAAGCTGTGCTCTTACATGGCAGATTGCAAATCATATTAAAATGATTGGTGTCATTACATATGAAGAAACATTAAAGTGTACATGAAGAAGAACTTTAATGAAATAATTTATGAATGCATTTCTACAGATTATATTTCAAGTGGTGTAGCACAGAGGCTAAAGCAATAGTTCAACCAACCAACCAAAGCCTTTTTCAACAGAAATGTAAAAATGAATCCCCAAAACAAACTCCAAAGAAACAGTAATTTATTGGATTAAAGTTTCCTTCTACATTAAAATCTTATACTGAACAAATCTTCACTATAAAATCAAGCACTGGAGAAAAACCTATGCTATAGCAACCAGGATAGGGATGAGTAATAATTACATTGAACGTGTAAGCACATTTTGGAAAACATTTTCATGTCTTTTAAAGATGCTACAGTCAGTTCAGCATAGTTTCAAATATGTAAAATGTGTTTTATAATCACTAGTGTTCTCATCATTTTCCTGGCTCAAACACAAGGAGGATCAGAACTGTTCTAACAATGGGTCTGAATGATTAATTTGCCTTATGCAATGATGCATTTGTCCATCTACTTATTTAGTTATAAAAATTTAGTAGATCTATTGCAATAGGAATTGCCATATTTTAGAACCTAAAGTAGAAGGCATAATGAATATAATTGATGGTTTTGCTGTTACTATAGAAATTAGTGTGTTTCCAGAAAGACATTTTGAAATATTCCTTCTTCAAAAAGACTGAATGGTAAAAAAGGTGTTTCAGCTTTATCTTACGACTTCAGAAGTAGTTTCTGAAAGCTAATACAAGTACAAATGTTAAAAAAGGTGAGAATATGAAGAATATAGTGTATACAAGAAAAAGGAGAAATAAAAGAACATGCTTCAAGCAAAACACTTTAACAGAATATGAAGGTTATACTCCCATATGATTCTGCATGCTAGTGTGATGCAGAATCATAATATTTTTTAATATGTTTTTCTTTCACTTTGAGGAGAATGATGATGAGCTGAGTTTTTGTTTATGGTCTGGTTCTTAACTCTGGAGGTACTGACTGTTGATGACAGACTTGCCTAGGAAGCTACCAGTATTTAGCATGTCGTTTTCTTAGGATTTTCCTTTATATGCATATATGAAAGGTCTGAATTTTCAACATACTTGGAAGAGCTCAAATTTTTATTTATATTGGATGTTTTTAAAAGTATCACAGAAAACAAATTTAATATAAAAAGGAAAAACATGGTGTCTAACACAGATTTGCATGTATGGGATAGAAGGAATAAGCACATACATTTGTGTCCTTACTTCCCCAAAAGAAAAGATTGAGAAGGAGTAATGCCCTATTCAATTATGATTACTGATTAGGAACTGGACTTCAGATGCCTCTCTCCTTCATTACAAATGATAATGCATTACTCTCTAGAGAACATTTCTCCACTCCACATGAGAAAAAGATATGCAGCTACATTGGAAGAAAAAACAAGGTAAATAAAGCTCATTACAATATGACTATTTAAATTACCCAAAAATATGCTCTTTACAACATATATTTTCTGACTGCCACAGAAACAGAATGGGCTCCAGGTCGAACATTAACAATTAAAAAATATGTTACAAATAGAATCTGTAGGAGGCGTGTTTTAGAGATGCTAGAAGGGGCATCCTGGGAAATGAAGTCCTGAATGTACTCCCACATACATGGGCAGTGAGATACCCCATGATGATTGGTCAAGGAAGTCACATGTTATTTTGAAGTGCATATAAAAGGTGTTGTTTGCTTCCAATAAACGGATTTGGTTGCTGAACTCTCAACCAGTTGGGTCTGTATGGGTTTATTTATTTATTTATTATATTAATAAAGCCATAAGAATTTACTGAAGAACAATACACAACATGACAGATGTTATTGTTTTGCAGTAAATATCAAAACATCCGTAGATATAGAGAGACAGACACTTTTGCGCTTGTTTCTTTGGATACATCTCAATAACACCATAAAAGTGACAGTGGAAGCACAATTTCATTTGATATGTTAAAAATGGTGAAGTGTTTTAAGTGCACATTTTCTGGAAATATTACGTTATTAAGAAGTGTGTATTTAATTCAGTTGTCTTGCTCTGTGATTATATTTTTAAAAATCAACTCTGATTGAATTCTTCTTTTCCTGCATCATTGGCAGAAAGCTCAAAACGAAATATTTAAAAAGTCTAAGAGTAGAATTCTACACTGGAGAAAGAGCTAAGGCACATAACAGCATCAAATCTCTCCTACTTATCAGTCAAAATATTTCAGATAAAAAAACCACCAAACAAAACCCATAACAAAACCCAAGCAAACAATAAATGCCCAGGAAATATTGATGAGAATGCAAATGGATGACAGTCCTATCATTATTTATTACAGCAAATAAAACATCAAAAAATAATGTTGGATTAAAACTTAAAAATCCACAATGTATTTCAAGCCCCTAACTGCAGTAATCCAGCATAGTCCTCCTAGGTTCATAATTATAATTAAGTTTTGATTAATATTCTGCACATCAATGAAGAGTTTCACAAAATTCCTTAAATTCTATCTTCTAATGCTAGTTACTATTTTATTCAAAGTACTGATGCTGCATATAGTTTATCATCAATGAAAACATAAACAAACATGAGACCTATTCTTTCTCAAAAAGTATAAGAATTCTGACCAGAACAGTCAGATTACATTAGCTGCAAGGATAACAGATCTCTAGCAATGAGATAAGACATGACTGTTAAAGTATTTTTAGCTGGAAGATGGCCCTGTTCATGGCAGGGGGTTTGGAACTGGATGATCTTTAAGGTCTCTTCCAAACCAAACCATTCTATGATTCTATCATTGTTAACTTCTAATCATCTCCAGTAGTCTAAGATTAAAAAAAATCAAAAACTGGATTTTCTGCCTCCAAGATTGTTTGCTATGTTTAGACATAGTGTGCCCCTTTAATCAAGACCATGTTTATATAATTGCATAAAAACAAAATTTGAAATAAAATATAATTTTAATATGTCTACTTGTATCATTGACATTTTATTCTAGTTAAAGATAAATTTTTTTCTGCACTCAAAATGTTTTGTTCTAGATTTACAACAATCTTTGTTAAATGCAGTAATTGGCAATCTGGAAATAATTTTTCTAAGTATGATTCTAGTAGTTTCTTCCTTGTATCAGTTAATTCAGACATTGTCAGATAACACACAGCTGATTTTGCCTTTTAGTATCTTATCTTGGTCCTAAATGTGAGTGGTCTTTTTATTACTGATTATGTAAAAAAAACCCATGAAAACATCAATTTTATGGAAAATTTCTACATTTCAAAGTTTTCAATATCTTCTGGGAATACATTAGAAAAACATTCTGTAAATTGATGAAATTAAAGCAAATAGCATTTCTAATGGAAATTACAATTACTGTATTCATTGTTGCTGCCACAATAAAAATGTGTAAAAATAAATGTAAATATGTTTACATATTTATGTTTACTCTTTTTATTCAGCACATTTATTTCATTTTTATCAGTGATGTCACCAAAATCAATTTTATTTCTGGCCAAGAGTCTGACTGCAGCAAAGTATTTAAAGAGAACTTTTCTGATCAGGTCTAACAGTAGATGTATGTCCCTGAAAGTAAACCGGCATGCACTAGATAAATAGTCCATTTCACTTCAATTCGTGTACAAGATTTTCTGCCAAAATAAAGAAAACAGTGTCACAGTTTGGAAGCAGACAGAAGCACAAATCATACACTGGCAGGCAGAAAGGAGTCATGGGTCCTAGTGCAGATGAAGTCCTCCAGCCTCCAGGCATAAGATATCACCACCTTGGCCATATGTGTCCCAGTTCAGAGAGCTGATGGGCGGTGGCTAAAAAGATGCTACTATTTCTTGATACTAATAATGTTAATTCACATGGTGATGAAAAATATATTACCTTATCTCTAAGCTTACCAACTTTTTACTTATGCATAATTGTCAGCCAAGTTCAACTACTTATAAAAGATGAATTAATAAAATTATGCACTTCAAAAGTGCTTTTGTTTCATCAGTGAATAAAATGACATCAACTACTTTTTTTTAAAAAAAAGGCAAATCAAAATGACTTAGGGGGTTATTTAAGTAAAAGAGTATTTTATTATGAATATGTCATCATGTGATACATAAATCATTGAAGAAAAGCCTGTACTATAAGTAAACTCAGGGGATGTTGGAAAGGTTAAAGCCTAGATAAGTAATGAATGAGTGAAATAAAAAAGGAAAACTTTGTCTTGCTAAAGTAAGGTACTGTAATATGACAGATTTTTCATAGAATATATTTATTAATATCATGAAGGAAAATTTTGCTAAGGAACTTACTCATTAAAGGGGAAAAATGAACTCGTGCTGTCATCACCTGCTGTTTCTACAGTTAATAGATTTTTCTTAGTCCATAATTTCTCTAGGTCTTCACAAGTGAAAAGCAACTTAACTGTATTTCTTCTCTTCCTCCAAGTATTCCTTCCCCTTGACTCTCTGCCCACCACAAAAAAAAAAAAAAAAAAAAAAAAAAAAAAAAAAAAAAAAAAAAAAAAAAAAAAAGACATAGATCAAGATCTCAATTGAGTTTTGAAAATAAATATAGAATCATCTGCACTGTTCATAATTTCCAGGTTCATGTCATTGTCATTGAACAAAGAAAGGAACATTTGTGCGAAGTGGTATCAGGTTAAAGTTGAGTGTAAAATTTTGATAATTTTGGAAAGTTAAGAATGATACAATATAAGCCTTGCTGTAAAAAAGAGCTGTGGTTAATGTTTTCAAAAATAATCTCAAATAACATCTGTGTGTTAATTTAAATTGTTTTTCATATCACAATTTTTGAAGTAAGGAGCATTTTAAAATCATTAAATATCAGTGATTTACAGCACCAAAGTTTAACAAGCACATTTAAATATGATTAGACATTTTATTACATCATTGGTCCTTAGCAAAACACAAAACCACAGAAACATATGCAAACTGAAGTTCACCAATGGAGCTCATATGAAAAAAGCGTAATTTTATAATTATTTTATGAAAATTCACATAAAAGAGTATTCTAAAGCATATTTTACTCTTATTTCTCTCATACCCATGGAATTGTAACACTCCTAAATCCAGTATATGGCCAAATGTTAATATTGCCAAAACACCAACAAAATAGTGTTTGAACTAGTATAAAGGATGGCAAAAAGAAGAAAAACAAAAACACAAAGCTACTAATAAAATCAAGAGACTTCAATAACATCTGATGACCAGAACAGAGTTTTTAATGGTAAGCACTAGAAAGACTCTCTGAGTAGGTTTACTGGGGAATACAGCATGCATGAGCAAACAAGGTAGCAGCACTTTTCAGTTTATACCACACTTAGTAAGAACTCTTGCTCATGTTGGAGACAGAGGGTAACTGGATAAGTACAACATCTGGAGCACTGTATGTACCTGACAGACTGACAGACAGCCCTCACACTTTTATTGACTGCTGAGCAGTATGGAGGAGAATAGAGAAACAAAGCTGTTATGCTTAAATTATTGACAGCAGAATAACCAGCATCTAGCAAAAAGAACCATCAAGCCTCTTCTCTCAAGGCTGACATGTGGGATTTGGTAGTATCAAAGTCCTTGGTTTTACTGAAGCTCCTCGGTACTCAGCATAGTAAAGGAATGCAAAACTTGCAAAGAAATAAAAGGATGGCTGAAAAAGAACCTTTAACTTTTACAGGTCAATTATCATATATGTCATGCTTATTTTTAAAACAAAAAAAAGTAACATTCCCATAGACTACAGAAACCTATGTAGACATAACACTATCCTTTCTGATGCTCAAAATGTGATTCTCTTCTCAACAGCCACAGTAGGGATACTCATTTTCAATAGAAAAAAAAAAAAAAAAGCTGCTTACCTCTGATCCAACACAAGAAAAAATATTGGATTTAGAGCAGAGTAATCCTTTTAAAAAAAACCATCATCTTAGCACCTCTTGTTTCAGCTGAAGTATTTTGAATTTATCCTTCTGTGAAAGAAATTCAAGGCACAGCCTAACCAAAATTTGACCATGAAAGAGTTAAGATAGGGATAGATTTTTAAATTAAAAATAAAATTAAAATAAATGTAAATACTGCATTTATTTTAAACATACTCTGGAAAAGATCCTATGATGAAAATGATGAAATGAAAAATGCAGTGTTCAGTAACCATCCTTCTACGAGATGCATTGATCTGTGTTGGACATCTCTGTACTGCTGAGTTCAGTCCTGTATCTTTAAGATCTGAGACATTTTACTTGCTGGGTCTATTTGAGAGTTTCAGATTGATCTTTTAGCCACACTTGTAGTTTCTTCCCATCAGGTACATGACAAAATCCAAGCAGCTGCAATCCATGAAATGTGTCCTTCCCCTACAGACACACTCCAGAAACTTTCTCTGTGATTTTGTTTCCTAGTCTGACTGGCCTGAGGTTACCTCATGCCAGCCTCCCATCTGTTTGTCATAATCTCCATACTGGCTTTAGCCTTCCCTTGTTCCCCTTTCTCTGTCTTGCAATACAGATATTGATCTTTAGTTTGGTTGGTGGCCAGGCTCCCAGCCTAGTCATTTGTCTTCCCTGGGGAGGCTGTTCCAGTTCCCAATCACCCTCTGGGTGAAAAACATTTTTTTAATATCTAACCTAAACCTCCCCTGACACAGCTTCTGGCTATTTCCTCAGGTTCTGTCACTGGTCACCACAAAGAGATCAGTGTCTGTCCCTCCTCTTCCCCTCACAAGGAAGTTGTAGACTGCAATGTCTCCCCTCAATCTCCTCTTCTGCAGGTAAACAGACCAAGTGACCTCAGTGCTTCTCATTTGACTTCCCCTCAAAGCCCTTCCCCATCTTCGTTGCCCTCCTTTGGACACTGTCTAATAGCTTAGTATCTTTCTCATATTGTGGTTTATCTTTCTTATAAATTCACACAATAAATGTAATATCAGAGTTTTGAGATGTAACAGAAGTAGTACTAGTACCGCTTGCAACAAAATGTACCATGGAAGCTTACGCATAGCTAAGCCAGGCAATTTAAAGAAACCAGCTAAGCAAAGTAAAGAAACAATAAAGAAAGGAACCGAAGCAGCCAAGCTGGTAACACTAAGTTGTTGTATAACCCAGTGCATTGTCTTAAAGGTATTCATAAAATGCTCATTCCTTATGAACTTTGGGGGCTCCAGACAGAAATGACCACCAGACACCCTTGGTGAAGCCCCTCAGAGACCTCATAAGGATATCAATATATACTAATAAGTGTTCAGAAATGTCATGAATATGTAATAGGATTGAGGGATATGAAAATGATAATCATGTAATGCAAACATATAAGCTGTAGCTGAGATGTCACAGTGTGCACTTTGGCAAAATGATTACCAGCGTCCCCAGATATGCATAAAGAATGCCTGGCTGCTAAAACTTACAAATTGAGTCTTAGAGGTTTCTTTTAAGGGCTGATTTTAGGCAACAGTTTATTTGTTTTGTTATACTAGAAATTCCACAAATTAAGAGGAATCCAAAGCAGAGAATAATTTAGAAGGTGTAATGCCAAGTACATGATCTCTGGTTATTATGAAAACACAGATGGAAATAGGGAAGAAAAACTATTTCAATGTATTATATTGTAAGAATCCTGTAGAGGTACACCAAGAAGATGAGCAATTAGAGTCCTAGTGTGCTCTATATCGTAGAACTGCCCTGTTGAACAGAACAAAGTTGATGCTTTCACTAATTTACCATGCTTTGCAAATGGTGCAAAACACCATGTCACTACACTGAACATGTCATCACTGAGTATAAGACATTATACAGTAAAATATTAAGGTTTCAAAGTTTGAGTTTGAGTCCATACAGTTGTTCTACCTGGCATAAACCAACTGTTTACCTCTGGCTCAGCAGATATCAAATCTATATCCTGCTATGTAGATGATGAAGAATTTTGTTCCTAATCCAGATTTCAATTGAGCGCACAAATCCTCGTGCATCATATAGCTTTGCATCATATAGCTTTCCAAGTCTTAGTGGGTGCCCCATCCAACAGGCTATAGTTTACTCTCATCTGAGTCAAGAAATACCACCTTATCAACATTTCTGTGGGAAGCAGACATACGAAAGGTGTAACTCTTCCTCAATTGTTTCTTCAGTCAGTTCTAGAGACAGTCTTCTCATGCCATGAAAAAAGTCATCCAAGTGGTGCATTAGTCAATTAGTAAGTAAAGGCAAAAAATGTTCCTTAATTGGGTTGAATTCTAGGTTTCAAGTTTATATTCCAGCAAATCATGCTTGTTTTATTATAAAGGCATGTAAATGAACGCATGAAAAAGCTCTGAAAAGCTTAGCAATTCATTTGTTAAGAATCCTTTCCACAAACACTTAGCAGAGGAATATTTTATGTCCATCTAATGATCTAGGTTATAAAAATATGTTCATTAGAATTCATCTTAGGTGATCAAAAATATTAAGAGGCTATGTCTTGTTACACAATGAAGGTTGAAGCCTTTGCAAATTCAGCTTTTTCCCACAAGATGTTTATGTTCATCAGTGCAGACATGCTGAATAGTCAGGCTAGCATAAATATTTGTTAATCCATTTTGATAATGCCAGCATTATTTAGATTACTCAAGTCATTAGCTACACAAAAAAGGAACTGCAAACATATGAGGTCTTTTTCCACCCTGATTCATTTTCTTAGTACTTAATCTCTGAGGTTTAAGAGATCCTTCTTGTTTTCCTTTTCAGTGATTAAAAATACCTCATTTAACACTTTCATACTTCAAATTCAGCATATTTCATGCAATATTATGCATTCTATTGCTTATGTATTGTAACTGCCTTTTTATAATGCAAACTGTCATTAATATCTTAGAGCTCTCCTACATCAGCAGCTCCTGACAGGATGTAAACCTATGAGTGAGGTAAAACTATTCAGTGTGGGTAGCAAAACTCCCACTCACAAGCAAATTACGGGGCACACTTAAAATTTTTCAAAGGCTTGGGAAAAAACAAAAGGGGAAGGAGGGAATGTCTGTCACTTCTTAATAAGCATTGATGAATAAATAAGCAAGCAGTCAGAAACCTAAAAAACAGTAAAAATATAAAACTTAAGAAATAAAAAAGTGGATGAGGATAGATAAGCAACTTCACAATGGGACAATTTTCTGAAAGCATTTGTCACCCCTCAGAGGTGCTATGTAACAATTTTAGTTCTCACAGAATAAGAAGTTTCTGTAAAGTGATTCTCCACTGTCTGCTAGTAAGATAATGCTGAAACTGAAGAAACTCTTATGAAACCATTCTGTGAAAGCATCATAAAAGGACATAAAATCTTTCTTATCTAACCTTAGAAATAGTTTGGTGATTTGTTTAATTCATCATTTTCTAATCTGAGCATCTTCATGTCTAAACCTAAATGTGACCCAAAACTAGGTGAATAATCCTTAAAAGAGTTTAAAGAATCCAATATGGAAGACACATCCAAGTGTGTCTAATAGCAAGCCATAGGACTGGGTTGCTGAAAAGAAACAGATGCAGCCACTCCAGGAAAACAAAGTTGATGGTGTTGCTGGCATTGTTTTCCAGTATTCGAAACATTTATGAATATCTGTAAATAGGATCCCTGGGTTTTCAGCAATAGGCAAATTGAACCCAAATGTAATATATTCTTCAAAATTTCAATATAGATTATAATATAAACCATTCAATTCCGCTAACATTATAGCAGAAAAATGCCAAGTTCTTGGAGTCAAGACATATACAAAACTATTTCCTCTTTGGAAATAAGTTCTGCTTTTTATTGCCAGAAAGAACAATGATTACTCACAATTCTAGGAGACATCACATGCATGGGAAAAAAAAAATTAGAGGTTATTATGTTATCTTATTGCTTCTTAGAGGAGAAAATAAGACTGGTCTTTGGGCAACTCACATAAACTAATAATGTAAAATTACTTAGGCCAATGAGACATTCTTCTTGTAAATACATCCAGGAGCATAAGGGACAAGTCCTTCTATTTGTAATGTTGAGTAAATTTGCATCATATAGCTTTCCAAGTCTTAGTGAACGCTTAGGGAAAGTGTTTCTGAAGATGAGATCTCTATATATATTTCCTCCTTGAGTTCCTCTCAATATTTGGGTTTTTACTTGGTTGTTTCATGTTTCTTTTATTTTTATTCACATCTATTGTCTGGATAGATACTTCATCCTTGCCTCTGGGGAGTCCAAAAAATAGATATTCACGGGGAATAAGGAAATTCTGACCACTTGCTATATATTGTCATGTTCAGCAGTAACCTGAATTTATGAGGTAGGACTATGTCACAGACAGATGCAGAGAAGGTTCAGCTTGCTTTTAGAGTATGGAGTTTGACCCTTTCTCACTGCAACTGTCGCTAAATCCTCCATCACCTCCTTTCTGAGCCACTGACATATGAAGTTGCCACAAGGTAGTAGGGTAAAAATTATTTTCAGCATGTCTTTTAAATGCATTGAGACACCAGGCTGTCAAATGGGCTATGGGTTACTGCACTGGTCAGGAGCCAGGTGGCAAAGACAGTCTATTGAAAAGTCTCAGAAAATGGAACAGGTAAAGCTGAAACACGAATATAAAATAGTGTGTGCACACTGGCAATGCAAGAAATGGGGGGGGAAATGGCACTAGTAGACTTTCCATAGGATGCAGGAGATCTGCAGAGATCGTGATTCTATTATCTATGTTTTCTACCACTCAGGTAAGAAGACTTAATTAGGAATCAAGTGCAAGGATCACTGTTGGGTTTACAGACAAAAATCATTGCAGCAGAGGAACTTATAGCTCTATATAACATTTGACTTTAGTAACCATGCAAAAGGCAGAAGTTTAACAGCCTGGATCACCATACTGCCTGGGGCCTAAATAGGCACTGCCCGTAGCTGCTTTCCTTTTGCTCTCCCTCTCCATTTCATTACCTCCAGAAGCAAAAAAGAAGTCAGTCTTCTGCTCAACAAGCCCCCTGCCCTAAGCAACCTGGTACTGTGGAACCTCAGACTGTACTATCAACACAGTACAAGTTGATTGCACCACACAGGAGTCACCATTCAGAAAACTCAAACAAATGGCAAATCTAAAGGTAGCTTAGGAGTCTTTATATAATTTTGTTATATGTTATTTGCTTTCTTTTAATATAGACATTAAAATGAAAGAAAAAATAGTACATAAATACAGGCTATTAAAAGCACATAAATTTTACATCACTGCTGAAGAAATGATTGTTCTGAGAATGCCATTTTCTAAGAAGCGGTTCTTTTCTCCTATTGTCCCTGGATTAAATATCTCCACAGATGTTTTCTTCTAGCATTTGAAGCTTTTACAGAAAAATACACAAACAAAGTTGGAATTAGGTATTTAGTATGAACAGTATTATGTGGGTATCAACTCGTTCGCTTTTAGCAGCTAAAAACAAAGCACAGACTTTCAGAACTGCAGACTTTTCTGAAAATTCAAGTAAAATATTTCTCTCTATAACCAAATCTCCTTGCAGAAGACACATTAGGATTTCCAGCTGGGAGGCATTAATATGTTAGTCAAGTCTTTCGCACACATGGCATTTAGTGTAGCATGTATAATGCAGCATTTGAAAAGTTGCCTGACTCTCTTAGGGTGGTAATTATTTCTGTAATTTTGAAACCTGGTAGGATATGGGTAACATCAGTAATTATAGGCCAATTTTCTTAATTAATGCAGTCTGCAAAATACTTATACAAGCAATAGCAAAAATTATTAGAATAAATTCATACCAAAATTAATTCATAAGACTCTCCCTTGACCTCATTAATGAAATTTGCAGTAAAAGTAATGAAGTGGTAGATATAGTATCACCTAGAGTAAAGGGACCAAATTCAAAATTTATTAGTGTAATATGTTTTTACCACAGTAAAACCCGACAACGCAAAGGAAAAAAGAAAACTGATTTCTCTGGAAACATATTTTCTTAATTAGTTTAACCTACCACTGATAGCAAAGAATTCTGTGGCTTTTTGTTTATTTTTGGCAAATAAAATCAAGTAACAGAAATTTCCATTATCATTGCCAGTTTTCAGTCATGATGAATACAAACTTTTAGAAAAAACTGATTTAAAAAATTCAAACAAAATTAAAAATTGGGAATAAGGATTATAATCTTTCACGCTCACTGCAACACAACTGAAATGACCTAAGCAGTTGAGATCATTAGGCCTGAACAAAAATTCCATTGAAATCAAGAGGAAAAGAACCCAAACCAAATATCAGAGGAATTTAATCAGTATTAAAATTATTATGTCCTCATGTATTTATGTACCATTTGTAATATGTTTATCACCATTTACTATGGAGATTTATATCTGAAAGTAATTGATATCCAGTATTATTAAAGAAAAATGTCTATTTATAAAAGATAAGAAAGGAAACTGAAAGTAACAAGATGGAGAAATATCTAATAAGGTGAAACATTTTGATTATTGCTGACCTTCTTTCAGTCACATTTGCTAAGAAACATAGCAAATTATCTGATTGTGTATTGACAGATACTATGTTGTATTAGAAATAAAAATTCCTTGGGGGAAAAAAAGGGTTCCAAGGCCTTCAGGGTTTTTCCAAATCAACAACAAAGGCACCAGAGAAATGAAAAATTTTCTGACTTTTTAAATATATTTCAATTTTTTTATTACAAAGAAGCTCATTATTTTTCTGCTAACGGTTACTTCTCCCTCTTAAGTTAGTCTCCTATGGAAACAAGAGCAACAGATTATGAAAATTTATATAAACTACTACAATGATATACAAAAATATAATAATTATTGATACAATCCTAGAACAAGCCTTAAAACACGGATATACATCTAGAGATCTGGTATTAGCTAGGATAGATTGGTTCCACTCTGTTGCATTTTGCAAAGTTGTGCTGGCATGAAGTGAATTTAAAGTGAGTTCATAACACAGCGTGCAAGTATACAGAATGAGTAATATACAAATTTGTAATCCTACCCCATGAAGCACAGTCTATCACCACTCTGTCAGCAAAGCTTAGAGATGTTTAGAGATGAAAATTTTGTCTTTAATTGTAACCTAGGGTCTTGGACAATCATCTTCTGCCACATGTCAGCCTCTCTTTATCTGCACAGCTCAGGGAAAACTTCAGGGGAAGGCAGAACTTCTGATAAACCCATCCTCAGAGCAGCTCTATTGTAAGTGCAATACTGAGAGCAGTTCATCTCAGCTTGTGTCCAGCCAACAATACAGCTTAAAATGCATCCCTACACTTTCTTACTTGCCAGAACTTGGTCATTTAACTTAAATGGATACACAACATGGCTTCACATGAAGCTGCGCTGGGGAAAGTTCAGGCTTGACATTAGCAAAAAGTTTTTCACTGGCAGGATGGTCAATCACTGGAACAGGCTCCCCAGGGAAGTGGTCACAGCACCCAGCCTGGAACTAAAGATGGCTAGTTCTAGGTGGGTTTTCTGGTGCTGATTAGATGAGAAACTGCATTAACGCCTCTGTGAATTACGTGTTTAAGTAGCCAGAAGAGAAGGCTTGTGGCACAGAAGAAATTAGAGCCATGAGGGTGGCAAAGGGGATACCGGGCCCGCGGGGACTGGGCCCCCCACCACTCAGGCCCTGGCCCGGGGACAGGCGCGGCACTGAGGCCGAGCTGAGCCCCTGGCCAAGACATGCAGCAGAGCTGAGAAGAAATTCCAGAGAGCAAGAGGGAAACTGCCCAGGAGCTCTCCGGCTGGCCTCGCCACCTCCCCCAACCATGGAGGGGTGGTGACAGGCTGGCCAGGCCCTGCGGTTCCTGGAGCAGCAGCAACGCATGACCCAGAGCAAAGCGGGCCCAGAGCAGTGGCAGCACACAGCACGGAGTGTGCCGGGAGTGGAAAGGAGCAGAGAGGAGAAGCACAGCCAGCACAGCTACCACTGTCGCTCAAATTTGCAACAGAGAGAGAGAGAAGCCACACACTGAGCAGGTTATTTCTGGGTGGAACTCTGGTGAAAACTATCGGGGTATATGAAGACTGAGATGAATCCCAAAACCTGCGACCCTGAGGGATGAGTAGACCCGATGTGGAGGGGTCCACTGGAAAGGACCCCACACAGCAGGGAAAAGAGTCAGAGCTTTAACTCCCTGTGACACATGATGATGATCATGGTGACGCAAACTGTCCCCTCGCAACCCATGAAAGGACCTCATGGGGTGCAGAGACCCACTGCACCCTGATCGGAAGAGAGACTTCAGCTATTGCCCTGAGAGTTTCTCCTCCTGCATTGGCCAGGAGGCCGAGGGGCAGTAAAAGTGTTTTTAATACTGTGTATTTTATTACTTTTTAGTTTCTATTCCATTAGCAATAAATTTTAATATTATTCCTCACGTCGAGTCCATCTTGCCTGTTGTGAAACCTCTCTCAACTTGTAGCAGTTTTGTGGGGGGTTGAAAAATTGGGCCAGAGTAAACCCATGACACTTGTGTTTGGTTTCTGTCTGGAAATCTGTCTGTGCAAATTTTGAGGAATGTTTGCCTTGGGTTTCCAGATGTGCAAGTTACCCATATGATACTTATTATGCAGCTACTAACATGAACCATTTCACTAGTGGCAGCCATTCATCCAGAAATATCTGATTTGTACCACAGTTGTAGGACATCAAAGGCATGTCTGACATTTTCTGAAAATGCTAGATATAATGGCCATAATCTGTGCTATACGATCAATGTGGATACAGAATAGATATGATGCTTCAGGAAAGTATCATACTCCTTCACACACGATAAACATCATGTTATGGTCATCTAGGAGATCCCCAGTCAATATAAGGAACCCTACTAACGCATCAATAGATTTAGAAGGCCTGAGATTAGATATAGCTATAATCCCATAATTCCCTATTCATAGTAATTCCTCATTCAACAATAAAATACATATTGCTTCAGCACAAATAGTGAGAACTGCAAACTGTATTTTTGTTTGGCTAATAATATGGCAAATTGCACTATCCTTCCATCATGTTCTATAATTATATACAAGTCTTGTGGGATTTTTTTTGTACTCTGTCTATCAAGGTATACATTTATTTTTATTTCTCACTGTCATTTACTTTTTCGAGGAGAGCGTTCAGAAGCAAAGAAAAGTATTTGTACTCTCAAATTTGTGATGGATCATGAGAAAAACATAGGAGCTGTCTCCCAGTTCTCTGCCAAAGTTTAAATGAAAATGCAAGTTTCAAATTAAAAAAAGTTCTCCACAATTAATATGCATATTCTTGTAACAGTTAGATGACCTAATCAAGATCAAGGCCACGAGGCATTATGCAAGCTGAAAACGCAGAGTTGAGGAAGTAAAGAGAAATCAGTCCCAGATCCTGTGCTATTTGCTCCCGGTACTTCCCAGTATGCTGCCAGCTCTGAGCTGCTGGAAACTAATATTGCGATGCTGCTGTGCTCACTAACTCCAATGGACTATACAAACAGGGCAGCAACCATATTTTAAAAATTCCTTAGAAGTGTATTAGTAAATAAAAAATCTTAGCAACAAGGTACTGTCTTTTAAATTTCCCAGGTTTGTCAAATCATCTTGACAGCACATCACGCCTTGTTACACTGGCGTATTAGATAAGGGTGAATGCCAAAATAAGAACGTGTGACAGGCCAATTATCCTGGCCTGAGTATCTTCTTAACTTTCAGTATTTCTCCAGTATTATGAAATGTTATATTTAAAAAGTACCAAAATTGCAGTTATTTATGTACAGCTCCAGAAGATCTTATAGTTCACACAGGCTAGAATTTATTTTCCAGAGTACCAACTTTGTATTTAATTCCAAAGCCTGATTATGCATTTCAAGTTTTGAATGTACATGAAGCATGGGCTGATTAAATTGATATAAATTATGATTTTTTGTCTGTTAGTAGGAATCTTATAAAATAATTACCAGATGAAACTCATCCTAGCAACAGCACAGAAAACCCATGATGTTTTTCCAAAAGCTTTGAATTTGGAAGGCTTTAGCAGGGATGAGGTGATAAGTGAAGATCTATCAGTAAAGACTGACTTAACTCTAACCATCTATCGAATGTTTCTCTGACACTTTAAAAGAATTTCCTGCATTAATTGCTTCCCCAGATAGTTCTCCTAGGTCTGAAAAGGTAGGTAGTCTCTACTCATCAGTATTTTTCGTAACATTCTGTCACATTTCACAAGGCTGGCCAGCTGCAACATTGTCTCTCTTCCTACTTCCAGTGGATGGTTCAGGAACCATTCAATTAAGTGAAAGGTTGTTAGTATCAAATAGTTGCTCACTCTATCTACATTTGAACCCATGCCAGTACAAGATAAATTGAAAATGAGATATATGAGAACTCATCCTCATCACCATAGTGATAATTTTCCATCTCTGCCTTTATAACTGTGGCTTTCCCGTGAATGCACTTGCTTCTTTGGAAATTTAATCCCTTACATAGGAATACCAATAACATGGCAATTTTGACTTCTGAAATATAAATTATATAATAAACAAACACCCTCCAAAATATAGGTACAGAGATACTGAACCCTGAAAGCTTCTTTTATTAATGTTCAAATCCCATAATTGCTTAAACAATGTGCAGTCTTAATGAACATACAAAGACTTAAAAGTTGATATAAACTGTAATTGTATTTATATATAAGTAGAATTAGGTATTCAGCTAAGAAATTATTGAGATAATTTGAAGATGAATTCCTAACAACATGAAGCTGCAACAAAACAAGAGAAAATGAGCAAATGATAAACTTTAAGACTGATGATGAAAGAACAACTATATAATTTCTTGTGGTTTAATGGTTATAATAAATAAAATATGAATAGTCACCTCCTTACACTTGTCAATATGTATTTCTTAGTATTAGAATTAATCCAAGTAACATTAACAAAATTACTGTGAAGTTGCTTAGAGATATTCAATTCTTGGAAGCTTCATTTACCATGGATACCCAGGATAATTGTTTGAAATCATTCTTTCCATTTTCAAATTGGGATATATTCTTCAATGACGTAATACAAGCAGTGTTCCATGTCACTTGCACCTTCAGTATTTCTGATGCAGTTTATACCTTAATAAACATATAGATCTGTTCTGGAGTTCCAAAGATTTTTCTAAGAAGGTATCTAGTTTGACTGAAAAATTGCACATGAACTTTTATTTATTTTAGATGAAAAATTGCTGAGCAAAACAAAAACCTGAACATGCATGTTCTTGGTAGCCTATAGGAAAAACTACTAAGGTGATAGCACTTAATGACAAGGACTATTGAGTTAAATCAGCAAAATCCGATAGCACTGGCATGCTTCCAGAAGGGAAAGGATGAACTATAAACTATTGTTTCAGAAATCACAGCATCTCATCTGTAAATTTCTAAAATCGTGACTATTTTCAAAATTCCATTATTATTTGCTACAGTCGACAGGAAGGAGTGTCATTGCTAACCACCTTGTCTGCCACCCAGCAAAGTTTGTAGCTTGAGTTTACAGGAAATATGTATAGAATCAGTCTTCCTAGTTAATTTTTTCTACTCAGTGAAATAACATCTATCTAGATATTGATTTAACATAGTAAATAACTACTGACTATAGGTTAAACTCATCTCTAAAGCCTATTTCAGTGGGGCCTCTAGTGGTCTAGTGGTTAGGGTGCAGGACTCTCACTGCTGCGACCCGGGTTCGATTCCCAGCCCCCCGGGCAGATGGAGCTCGTCAGCCCTGTNCCAGCCCCCCGGGCAGATGGAGCTCGTCAGCCCTGTGAGGCAATCCATCTAAGAGAAGGTCACTCTAAACAAACCTACGTTCTGAGACCCTCACTGCCACTGTCCAAGCTTGCTCGGCCCCGGCAGATGAACCTCAGGATTAAAGGGTGGACTCAGTTCAGCGCAAGCTGTGTCTCACCTAAAAAATCCACTGCGCAGGCTCGCAGGGTTAATGACCTTTCCCAAATCTTCGCTCGCGAAGACTGGCCATTATTATTATTTCAGTGACATTTGAAGTTTGGTGCATGTTTTGAGTACACTGCTGAACTGGAATTCCAGGTTAGCCTGCTAGCAGGTGTTATTACATCCCATAACAGCCAGGCAGTCTTTCCTGACAAGTGCTGTCAGTTCAGTGTTCTGAAGTATCAGACATAACAGCATCATGCAGTGTGTACCTACATTTTAATGTGAACAACATTCAAAATTTCAAGATCAATTTACACCTGTTTGTCTTTCTAATAGAAACATATACATATTAGGATACATAACGAGTTTCCATTGTTCCACTGTTAAACATGAAATATTGCCTGAGGTCATTTCTCTAGCATTTTTCTGGAACAGTTGAAATTGTCTTCAATATTTGGAAACAAGAATAATCACAAAACTCATTTCTTCAGAACAACCTACCACTAATTGCCAGTGTTCTTTAATGCAATGAAAAATGACCTAGTATTTAAAATTATGATTAAAAAGTTGATACTGTTAATTAATTCATTTTATACTATTAATTAATAACATTAACACCTTTAGTTCTACAACCTAGGTTATAGTTATAGCATATTGTTCATAATGTGTTTGCAAACTTATTAATATCTAAAAAAAAAAAGATTCAAGGTCTGCATTTCTTAATCAATTTGACAATACAAAACAAATATTAATTGTTCTTTTCTGCATTATTACAGCAGGACTCAATATCAATATGAGCATAGTTCCACTTGGAAGTTCAGAGAATGATTTTTCATCCCAAAGACAATGATTTTTTAATCCATAAAACAAATATCTAAGTCAGTTTATGGCAAGCTGGGCTCTTGTAAATTCTCTCAACCTAAATCCAAGCAGAGCTCAGGCAACAAACTGAGCAGCAGTCACATAAGAGTGAGGCGTCTCACTCTCTATAGCCCATAGCTCAATCATTTCTGCAGTAGATAAAAATATATGCAGTGTCGGGTACATTCACTACCATCACCAGGGATTTTAGCAGAACCTGAAGCTCAAAAAGCAAATAGCTCTAACACCTCCAGGCTAAAACATGATACAAATAACTGTCAGCTCCCTCCTTTTGGCTCTGAACTGGAACCAAGGCTTCCCCTCCACACTGAATACTGAGCTGAGCTGGAGTGTCTCTCATGCCACTACAGAAGTTTTTCTGCCTAGTTTCATACTATCAGTAGGGACAGTGGGATGCATAGTCACAGTTTAGCTTCTTTCTTTCCAAGTGTCTTGGAAAATAAGAACTAGGTGTCTAAGTCTGTTCAGCGAACGATGCAACTGAAACTGCATGTCTTATTTTTCTGGAAAGTACTCTGAACACAAGACGTTTTATAAAAATAGTGTAAAATCTGCATATTCTCTGTTACCAGAGTGTTAAAAGAAGATGGTGAGCCAGAGTATTTGCTTTGAAATAATGGTATTGGCAACCACTGTCACAGGAATATTCTGGACTGTGAACAATAGGTCACTTAATCTAAATACATGGTGGATTTCTACTTCATAAGTATTTTCAAAAATAAATTTTAAAAAGAATCAAAGTAATTTTATAACCAGTTGAAGCAGTTACAATGCTTAATCCCTCTCTGTACTACAATTGTTATCTTTAGTCTACTTAGTAGTAGTTAAACAAATTTCTTTCTAAATAATTACATTGGTACAAATCAATAAAAAACTCCATATCTTCTTCAAGTGGAGGTAGGAGGTAAGAAAGTTTTCTCTCAAAGCATTTTTCTTATATTTCACTGAATAATTATTAAAAAAAGAAATCTAGTTTGCATCTGTGTTATTTTACTCCCTTTGCAAAAGAGATGACAGAAAAAAAAGGAAAGAACATGAGGAAAAAAACAGAAAAATCAAACATTATATAAAAAAATGTCTTTGTCTTTTAGTATATTACTAAATTTACTAAATAGATAGGTAGAAAAATAAAATATACCATGTGACAGATTAAGTGAAACAGATTCTTAAATAACATATAGAAGCAGTACACTTCACTCCACACAATGAGGGAAAAAAACCCACCCCATTTTAGATCTTTTTTCTTAATCTCATTTTACCTGCAAAGACCATATTTACTAATTATTATTTCAAACCATTTTTTGTAGAAGGAAGGTTTATTTGTATAATTTTACTCAAGTTTGTGTTCTATTGTTGACTAGTGAAACCATTGAAAACAGTATGTAAATGCCAAAAAGAAAAAGATAATTTTTTCCTTCTATTTAAGATTTGGTATTGAAGGAATATGTAAGTCAGCAGCAACAGTAATTATTTGAGTTAGGAGAAAGGGTATTGAAGTGTTAACCTTGAGGTTTGAGAGAAAAATGAAGGGCATTAAAAGTTTCCAAGGTACTGAAGAGATAATGTATATTCAAATGTATTTTGTATTTTATAAAGTTGAATCTCCACGCTTAGGATAAATTACACCAACTTGTAGAGAAATTTCTATATATGTTATACTGACAAACGGCACATTTTATCAGAGTTTGAAAATGAGAGTGGGGAAGGGGAATGGGAAAAATATAAATGAGAAATATTTTAGTTTGCTTATAAACATGAATATTCTTTGGAAAATTCAGAAAGTTTAGGCCTCAACTAGTGGTTTGAAAACAATTTTGGTAATTTATCTAAAGGATAACTAGTTCCCATTGAAGACACACTATGGCTCCTCCTAAAAGCAAGCCTCCTACAGACAGCAATTGTCAGCCCACATCTGTGCTTGAATCAAAGTTTCAGGCCTGAGCATTCAGAATCTGAAATATGGCAGGGAAGAAAACTTCAGCCTGTCTTAACATTTAGAACCAATTTAAACCTTACTCGATCTATCTCCTGTGCTCTGCAGGTGTCGGCTCTCTGGTCAGCTGATTCCCTCACCACATTGCCATTTTACCTTGCAGCACTGTTATAAGGTTAGTGCAATTCAGAATTATTGGTGTCTACTGCAACTGCAGAGCAGGATGGAAGTCAGGGTGTACACATTATGCTTTAACATTTATCTGTAAAGTGTAGAAAGTGCTGCCACAAGAAACTTCACTATGATAAATACTGATTTGTTAACTCTTGTTAGTCAATGTTAATGTTTAGCTATGGAATAATATTCTACTAAGTCTCAGACATCCTCTCATCACAAATTTCCCCTTTGTTGTATGTAGCATTCTCCATCACAGACCTTTCTTTACTAAGAATAGGAATACAGCACTGACAAGTGCATCTTGGAGTGACAGAACAAAAACTGTAGTCTTCTTCAGATTAATGTCTCATGAAGAATTCTCTAATGTAGAAAATTGTGTGAATTCTGACTAAACTTTTTGATAGCTGAAGCATTCACAATATCTCTCTCACACTTGACACTCAGCAAGAGGTAAAACATCAACATCTGTTTGCTCTGTTTTCACAGGGATTGGAGAAACCCCCTCCCTTAAGATAATTTGTGAGATTTCAAAAAAAAGTGATCATGATTTAAACTCGGTCAAGAAAACCAACAAAACAAAGTCTCTTACTGAAATACAGAGACATGGTGCATTAAGAACTAATGCTTCCATATATTCAGCAAGCATTATCTGAAAAAAAACCAAAAACAAATGCTCTGATACACAGAAATCACTTTAGGGATTTCTTACAAGATATTCAAAAGAAGAGATCACACTGGATAAGGAAATCAAAAAAAAAAAGTTACACTGGATTAAAAGTGCAGCCAAATAAAAACTTACGATAAATGGTAGAAATTATAACAACTTTAATGAATGCAAATTAGGAATTACAAATTGAAGAAAATTGGTAAAGTGAATACAGGGACACAGTAGGAAAATAGCACAAATAACATATGAATCTGAGAAGGGTGTTTTGAATGTAGATGTTGAAAAACAGTAAACCTGATAACTGCATTAATACATTCCACACAAGAAAGAATGGATAACACCAGGAAAACCCAATAGTTTCTATAGCATGCTAGAAAAGGAGTGGTGAGAAGGGAAAGCTGAGTCATCAATCATAAGAACATTTTTTAAAAATTCGGTATTTCACTCTCATAGTCCAAACAAGAATCAATTATCCCATGCCATCCTAGACACTCATTTCTAAAACTCAGAACTAAAATTAATCTTCTAGCATGGGAAAGACTGTAACTTTGTACCATCCTTATTCGTCTTTGTAAGCTCCTAGTCTCTGATCTGTTACCCTTAAAATAATTTAACCTTAAAATTGTTTGACCTGTGTACTACTCATTTCTGGATGCAGAGACCATTTTCTCATTAATGAAATACAGTTTCTAGTTATTTGGCTTGTTCATGCAATTTAAGGAGAGTAAAATTAGCATTATACATTAAGCTGATACAAGAAGTAGACTGGAACAATCATTACAGCTTTCCTTCTTGCGCCATCTGGACATCACCTTTCACAATATTTTAGTAAGAATTTTTTCTAGCAAATCAATTTACACTATCTGCAATACTTCCACAGCTGCAAGTCTCAGTAATAGCTAACCTTGTTATAGGTATTCCTTAGAATAACCTTATTATGGGTATTTCTTAGAATACAATCTGCAGTAATCCTGAGACTGGAGTTTAAGGGAAGTGAGGTGGACAGAAGAATTACAGTCCTGGGCTTCAAAAAACCAAGCTTTAGCCTTTTCAAGCATCTTCTTCCCAGCATCCCAGGGGAAACTGTATTAGGGGGAAAAAGGGTCAGGAGAGCTGGCTGATTTTCAGTCTCTCAGAGCAGAGGAATGGTTCTCTCCAGTGTGCACAGAGACAAGTAAGCATGGCAGGAGGCCAACACAGGTGAACGTGGAACTCCTGTGTGTGTTCAGCGAAGAGCAGATGCTACTTAAGGCGGAAGCAGCAGCACAAAGACATTGTCTGCACATGTGGGAACAGTCAGGAAAGCCAAAGGTCAGCTGAAACTGAAATTACAAGAGAAAAGAAGAAAAGCAAAATGAAAGGTGTTTGCATCAGTAGAAAAGGGAAAGGTAGGCAGAATTTAGTCAAAGAAAAGAGTTTGGTATCACTTAACCCATTTGGGCATACTAAAGTCTCAGGTATCAGATAATGTCATGAATAAATGTTTTAGATTGCTCAAAGAATCACCGGTAAAGGTATCTCTCCTAGATGAGAGTAGTACTCCTCAATATTCTAGTTTCTGTAACAGATTAATTAATTTACTGGAGCTGAAAATTTTAATGCTGTGTTAAATTATATGTCTTTTATTTCTTATCAAGAAGCTTTAGGAGATAAGCCCCCTTTTTCAAACTGGTCTTAATTTGAAGTCAAAATGGCTAAAGAATACCAAAATAGAAAGTAATGATGATACTTATAATAAAAGTATAAAATGCTTCCAGCTGATTTTGTTATGATTTTTTAATTTAGTGTACTCCTAGGAAGATTAGAAATATGTAAGAACATTGTTATCCTAAATGGTACTCTCGCTTCCACCCTTGTCTTTTGTATATTTAAGTTAGTGAGAACATTGTATCACCTGTATTCTCTTCCATGATCAATGCAATAAGTTTCCAAAAGTGATATTTGCATAATTACACATGCAGAGCAACAAAGATAAATTACCTCATATCTAACAGGAGAGCATTCTCTTTTCTCACCATTGCTGAAAACTATTTGGCAGAACTAAATAGCAATGTAGTATCCCAGATGTTGTCTCAATGACAGGATCGTCTAAATTCATTGTAAATTTAAATGGCAACAGTTATAGGAGTTATTCTGCACTTAGGCTTGTATAGCTGGCAGATGTAGGAGATGATATTTAGAAAGGAATGGCAGCTTTTGAAGACCAAGAAAGATGAGAAAAAAGAATATAGTATCTAGGTTCTACATAGCATAAGGATTCAAAAACCTTAAGTAGTTTTAGGGAAGATCTAAAAGAAGCTAACATTATAAAAATACTTTAAAACATTACTCTTTCTGAAGTTTACAAGTTTTCAGAGAAATTCATTCAGACACCTGATGCAAGTAAAGCATATAATCTTTTTGGATGCTATTTCATTACAAAGTCAGCTCAGAGGATTAGAGTGCTCAGGTTTACTTAGTGTAGGCCATCAGAATGAAAAGCCATAGCTGAAAGCAAACAAGATACCGCACCTTGATGTTGCAGACTCTTCTAGAAACATATCCTATGATTCATTTTTGCATGATTTATTCCAGTTCTTTCCCAAAATACCAGAGAAAACCCACAGATTAATCTGGTATAAACAGTCCTGCTTTACTAAAATCAAGAAATCAGGCCAGTGAAAGAGACTTTATTAAAAGGACCATCAGATGAAAACAACAAAAATGGAAAGCAATAGATTTTCCCAAGTTCAAGTATAATGAAGTAAAAAACGTTCAGAGAATAATTTTCTTGGAAAAATAAAGAATGCATATAGCTCATGTGTCATTGCATTAAAACATTCTGTTGACATGTAAAGACTAAGTTACTATATTCTAGTGTATCTGTGATATACATAGAGCTCACAGTGTTCATTTAAGTGCTAAGATTGATATTTAGAAACAGCATCTGAAGCCTCTGACCCTTTTTAATACACAAATTTTACTATAACAAGCAGCAAGTTGGTAAAACTATTGCAAACAAACAAACAAAAAAAAACAAATACCTTATATCCTTTTGCATTCAAGGCTTTTCTGCGTCAAATTTTTCTACCCTCTTTTGTGATCCACTTAGCGAGAGCTGAACTTGAAGGCATTTAGAGTTCAAGGTGAATGTCAAGTTTCATCTCAAGTGATTCCAGAATCTGTACATTCTCAGTCATACATATTTCGTATGTGATTCTCTGCAATCAGCAACTGCCATATATATGAAGAAAAAGCTTTACAATTTATTTTTCTACACAGAAAAATTGATGCATATCATTAAACTCTTCCTTTTGAATCCTTGAAGAATGACATTCATTTTTTTACTTTTCTAAAAAGAAATTTTTATTGTAATTTTGTATTCCGGTCACTGCAGTTCCTTCAACCTCTAATGGTTAGATGCATTGCTAGGAAGAAGGAAATCACAAAACTCTAAAAATTAAGTTGATTTGTATTAATTTATCTACCTAATTCATACAGAATAATGTTCTTTATTAGCTTCTGCTCTGAGAAAAGAAATGCCTCATTAATTTTAAACACATCAATCTGAAAATGCTATGCATGTCAGATAGAATAATGACTGACATTACAGAGAGCACAATAAACTGCACAGAAAATACAATCACCTATTATTCACTGTCATGTGAATTTTATACTCATGTGTGTAAATACACTTTTTTTGTACTATGAAAGCCTTCAAAATTTTAAGAGTAACTATGATGTAGAGGAGGAGAGAGATAAATAACAGAGATATAGAAATTCATATAGAGACTGATAAAATACTGACTTTTGCATATCTTTGAAATAATTATTGCTATCTTGCATAAACTGCTCACCCTTGGTCCACAGACCTAGAGATCTCTGCACAGAAAGCAGTCAAGTTGGACAGATTTGATTTATTCTTGGTAAATCCATGCTGGTCTGTTCCCACTTACTGGTTTTTCTCGTTTCTGGAAATTACTTCCATGTGAATGCAATGTTATATTATGTTACTAGTGTAGGTCTGCTAAGTATATCTAGCTGTTCTATTTAATTTCTGAAATCCGATAATTTCAGAAGTGTATTCTTCTTGAGTTTGTTACAACAGAAATTGTATTTCACTTTTTCTTTCTTGTTATACAAGCATGGAAATGCCACAAACAGCCTGACTGATTAAAAATCTGATTGAATGGATGGAAAGTGGGGAAACAAAAAAACGGTAGTTTCATAATATATGCAAATGTCAGCTAGGTAAGCTTTTTTTTTTGAAGATATCAGCTATCTAAATGGTTATGAAGAAAAATAAAATCTGTCAATATGTCTGTTAAAGCACACCCCCATACCACCTTTTTGTAGTCCCCATGGAGGCTTGCTCATCTCATTTAATGTTAATAGTCACATTGTGTTACTTGATTTATTGCAACTAATTTAATTTGAAGGTAAAAACATCAAAGGGAGTTGGAAAAAAAACCAACCCTGATCCTGTGGAATACGTGAAAAACAGTAATTCTCAAAGAAGAAAAAACAAGAACAAATTGAAATAAGGTTTGTGAGGAGAAAAAAATGAAGTACTATTATGTGGTGTGTTTTTCATCATTGTATACAGTTACTTTGAGGCATTTCCTCTGCAATAGCCAAGTTATATTTGCTGTTCTACAAGTATGAATCATTCCTCATGTCTTGCCTCAATATCTACTCATTTATTAATTTATACATTAAAAAGAAGCATCAGCCAACCATTCAATTGATAGGAAGATCACACTGGAAAAGACTAACTAAAGACTTATAAATTGCTATCAGCTTTGTATTAGCTATAACAGCTTTATTTTTCTGTTAAAACAAGTTATCTTTTCTCTGCAAATAATAATTGTTAAGGCCTGACAACTAAAGTCTGTTCACAGAAACTTATACTTCTACACAGATCTCCCATTTTTCTCAAATAAAACCTGTTATCAGGCTAAATGTACATAACATTTCTCTCAAAGAATATCTCAAAGCATATCCAGACTCCGACTTGAACTGATCTAAGCAAACTTTGAATACAAAGTTTACATTCACCCACCTCATATTTTGATGGAGCTTTCCTTAATTTATCAACGTTTTTCCTGTATTGGGTGGCCCACAACAGGATACAGTATTCTAGAAGTGAACCAACAGTTAGTATCACAATAGCATCTCTCAAACTGCAGAAATATGAGATGTTTTTACAGTACCACAGAAGTGTTAGAAATCAAGCACAAGTCTCACATTCAAGGAAAAGCCTGCCCTCTCTCACTTATTTCCCCCAAAAATTCACAATCCATAAGAAAGTCATCTGGTTTCATTATTTCTTTTTAACAGAACAAAATGCTAACATGAGCAAGTTCAGAAACATTATAGGACATTCCTGAAGATATAGTTAACAGCCAATGTATCTACTTTTATGTATTCCGTGTTCTAAGCTCCAAATTCTAGGCAAGACACAACAATGGTTCATTAAAACAGTTATGGGTGGATATACACGTTGGCCACTCTAAATGGATATAATGCACTGCATTTCACAATTAGTATGATAATTGATCCTGTTTCACAAGAATTTGAATGACTAAAGTGACAAAATTAACAGGTTCCTCAGATTCTGCTAAAATATCTTTTCTACTCACTGGCAAAAGTGAAAGTAATTCATGTCTAACTTTCTTATCTCATATTATATTTTTCACACACATTAAAGAAAAAAATAACATATGGTATATTCTACAAATAGCCTGATATTCAGTTTTTGATGAGGCAGGTGTGGAAAACTCCAAGCCGACGTGAATTTTAAAGCCAATGTTTTCATCAAAGGCACTTCTATCAGAAATCCACTATTCTCAAGTGTTTCAATCTAGTGTGTTAAAATAAAAGGCATCAAGACTTATCTAAAGATGCAAATAAACTGCACTAACATTGTGCTAACAGAAACAACACACAATACACACAAGCTTTTAAAAAGAACTTTACACTTCCCTTAGATAATTTTTAAGAACATTTCATGGAGTGAAAGTGAAGCTGATTGGCTAGTAGTTCCCCTTATCATAATTTTCCATCTTGAAAAATGACTGCAACAATTGACTTTTTGAATTCATTGGGAATTCCCCGAATCTGTACACTATTTTAAATGCAATAGAGACCTCTGAGTTGATCAGCTTTCACTGCTTGTTGGTCCTCTGTTTGGATTCTGTATCTAGGCATAAAAATTTGTGAGACCTTATAGGGAATATGTAGGCAAAGAAGGCACTGATGTCTCTACCTTAACTGCATCCTCTACATCACTAAACCACTGACTTATTTGGTCAGAAATGCACATTTTCATTTGTTCTCTTACTGCTCATGAAGCAGTAGAAGATCTTCTAAATGTCTGCAACATCTCTTGCCATTTCAATTCTAACTTTGCTTTGGCTTTTCTGACACTGCCCATGCAGTCGCAGTCAACGTTTCCAAGTTCCCACTGTGCAGCCCATCTTCATTTGAATCTCCAGTATGTCCTTTACGGACTGGAGCCTGTTCAGCAAAGCTAGTCTCCTGATGTACGTATGCGTATTTTTATAAGTATTAGGATGACCTACTCTTACAATTGAGGGTGTGCTAAGGGTGTAAAGGAAGTCTCAAAGCAGAAAAAAAAAAAAAGGAATTATAAGCATTACCCAGATTTATCATCTTACAGTCCCTTTTTAATATACATATTTCACCACTTCAGGGCTCGCATAATTTTTAGCCAAAATGTGTACACTTCTATTATTTCTGAAACTTACCGCGAACTCAAAACTAGATTTCAGATTTCACCAAGTATAACCTTGTATTTCCTATAGTGTTTGTAGACTTGAATCAAGTATCTATGAAATTCACAGAACTTCACTGACATCAGAGAATGTAAGATGGGAAACACTAGTGATGAATAATTAATACAAGTATTTAAAACAGGTAAAATATTAGAAATTAAAAATTAGATGATAGAAAAGACATTGCAAGATATCTAGACTTCTTTTAGTTCAAATAATTAAAAGTTATTGATTTACAACAAGAAAGCTTATACTGGTTGTATAATTCCCTAAGAAAAGAATATCCTACAGCATAAGATTTTTAACAGGCATAACATATATATAGAAATTCTGCTTAGAGTGCTACAGAGAAATAAAGAAGAATGAATAATATATATATTTTTTTTTAATCCTAGCATTTGATATATTCAGTTCATCTAAGAGTTGTTTTAAAAGAAAATAATTTGTTACAGGTCTCACTAGAAAAATTGAGAATGAACAAACAGTCTGTGCTATCAATATTACACAAAGAAAATACCTGATTTTTATTTTTTTTTTGCTATCAGTTGTCCATAATTATTCACTTTTTACGTGTTCCAAATCCTCTGGACCGCACTGCAGTCAAGAAACAGAACACATCTTTTTCCAGTACTTCAATTAGTAAGCTTGTATTTTATATTAGCTTCTCAGTAACAGGTAGTTAGATATTTAACTTTGTCTAGTATCATATATTAAAAATCAAGACAAAAGTTTAATATCTCAGCATTTGATTTTAGTCAGTTTTTCCCTTAATAGACCTAAGTTAATGGACCATGGGTCAGGTGTTATTCATTTATTTGTTTTCTGAAACTCTAGAACTGACACAAAACTGCTTTCAACTAGATTAATTTGTTCTGTTCCTTTTGAGAGTAATTTTTTAGTGCTTTTTGATATTGCTTATTTGATAGAATGATGTTTTTGCTTAGTGAAACAGCAGTCACAGGATTCAGCTTTTTGAAAATTTTAAACATATTTTATTTACTCCCTTTGGCTCTTTGATTTAAACAGAATTTACAGATGCGCATCATCAACACATTTGGTTATTTTCTTAAAAAAAACCATTAGTTTTTTTGCCTACTACTCCTAGAGGATATTTTTGAATATTCAATAAAAAAGAAATACAATTAGCTGTTGAGTTCATCCTTTATTACAGAGCTCTTTGAATAGCTATTCAGATAAAATAATGGGTGCATAGCTATCTGCCTTTCGTATGTTCATATAGAAAGCCTGTTATCCAAAATTCACATTTCACAGTTCTTTAAGTTCAGAAACACTCCAATATAATTCACGATATACCAAGTCTGAATAGTAATGTTAATATTCAGATGTACTGATCACCAAATGGAACACACTATTAAAGAAAGGGAAAAAAAAAGAATCTGTATTTCTAATGGGTTAATACCAGACTAGACAGTAAAAAAACCCAAACAAACAAGCCCAACCAACACAAAACAAAACACACTCATTAGATTAAAGATTCTTCTATTCAGATTCTTCTATTCTTACAATAGTCGTATCTCTAAAATGAAGATCAAGGACTTGAATTTAGCCTTTTCACCTCAACGGTTCTGCTGCACATAGGGATAATAGATTCCCCTGCTATGTTAGGAAAAACAAGGTTCAGGAGTTATTGTCCGAGATTTCTGCCCAGCTGAGGGAGCAATCAAATTATGATGAACCTTTTCTTACTGGTTCAGTGGGGCAACCTCCGGGCAACGGATAATGAACCTCTTCAGGAGAGGGCACTTTTGTCCAGATAGGGCTCTTGCAGGATAAGGATTTGAAATTTTTCTCTTTTGCCATTATTTATATAATTGAGGGAAATTGAATGGATTTTATATAAACAAATATTTTTATATGACTTATAATGTAATGATTTTATTCTGCTTAATAGATACTGACATTTCCACAGTACAAAGCATCATGACATACAATATCTAGCCATGTGGATATTGTCAGATGGCAGCTTCATACACACCAAGACATTCTTATTCAATTTTAGTACCTCAGCTGAAGTGGCCAATAAGCCTTTTAGGCAAAATACAGAACATTTTACTAGAAAAGCACTATTAAGGAGTTCATCTGTTATTCATCATCATGTTGACAGCATTTTTACTTCCCTCTCTACTGGGTACAGATATATAATATTTGTCTAGAAATCATCACTGTAGTACAGCCTTAAAGATAGATTCCTTTATTAAATTTCCAGTACAAACAAACTATGTTTCATGCTTTTAGTGATTCTCTGTTTAAACAATTACATGGTAGGAAAAAGAGATGCAAGAATCATGCAGAGATAGGTGTGGGAGACATAGTAAATAAAAAAAAGGAATAGCTACATTTTCAATGATTCTGGAATTATGTATTGTCGTGGTTTTACTCAGGGCGGACTTTTCAAACCCCCACAAAATTGCAAAAAGGTGAGAGAGGTTTTACACAGGCAAAACAGACTTGACTTGGGGGAATAGTATTAAAGTTTATTACTAACAGAATAGAAACTTTAGAATAATATATACAGCAATTCTAACTAGTTTTTCCTATGATGACAAACCCATTTATTTACAAAACCACCCTTCATCCCCACCACATCAGTCCAGGGGGAAAGAAGTCTCTCCTTTACTCTCAGGGCCACGGTTCTTCCAAATTAATTCTGCAACACTTGAAAGTTTTTCTTCTATTATCTCTAGGGTGACAGCTTTAATTTGCCATAGCTGGAAAAATTCTCTCTCTTCTGTGGGGTGCAGAGGTCTCAGTACCCCGCCTCTAACAGCTTGGCTCCCACCGAGGGCTCAGCCATGGGCTGCAAGTGGGACAGACTCGCTTCACCATGAATCTTCACCACGTGTTACAGGGAATTAAAGCTCTGAGTCTTTTTTCCCTGCTCCAGATGGGGTCCCTCCCCAGCGAAGCAAGTTCTCAGGGGATCCCTCTCCAAGTAGGATCCACCCCTTCCCTGGGTCACAGGTTTCTTGGGGTTCATCTCAGTCCTACTCCAAGACGATCCAGCTTGGCTTTTCTCTCTCTGCTCTGCTCCGCTCCCGGCCCGCTCTGTCCATGCATTGCTGCTGCTCTGGGCTTCTCTGCTCACTCTGAGCTACCGCGGCTGCCTGTCCCCTCTGGGCAGCTCTTCTCTCATTCTCTGGAATTTCTTCTGATTTCCACTGCACTTCTTGGCCATCACTGCTGCTCCGGCGTCCTCCGTCACCCCCACTCGCAGTGAGGAAAAAACGCCCCAGCCCCAGCCCCGTTCTAACATTACATCAGGCCCCCCCAAGCCAGGGCCGAGAGGGGAGGGGAGGGGAAGGGGGCCTGGCCCCGCAGGCCATCTGGCTCCCCTCTGATATTCTTCTGGTGCTAATTTCCACTGCGCAATAAGTGCTTCTCTTCCGGCTCTATTAAATATGTCATTTCACGGAGGCGTTATCAAGCTTTCGATTGGCTCAGCATTGGAAATCCACCCCTGGAGCTACCCATCTTTCAGCTCCAAGGAGAGGGGGAGTCTCTCAAACCATGATAGGCATTCTTGCCCTACAATGGCACTCACTATTCAGTCTAAAGGGAGCAATTTTAGACATCACAGAAAGTGAACAAGCAATCTCCGGCCTTGAGATACAAACAGATTTCATTACATTTGAATGTCGTTGCATTATAGCTAGATGAAATATTTCAAGCCATTTCTGAATACAGTCCATTTCTAAGCAGCATGAAAAATTGAAATGATAACACTTAGTTCGTTAAATCTTTATAAATACGTAACAGGTATGATTTTAGGATATGAATGAAAAATTTTACAGAGGTGACCTGTCTTATCAATCTTGACATCACAAAGCCTTCCATAACTCTCATAGCAAGAATTTGCAAATTACAAAAAGAAAACCACAAACTAGAGTTGCATTACAAGCAATATTACATGTAAAATTCAAACTGTAGTGACACTGCAGATGATCATCTCTCTGTTCCAGCTATTCAACTGTCTTTTTTGCCTCCTAGATCTGCTAATATTGGTTAATTTACATATTTTTTGGAACATACATAATTATTTGTAGTTCTCATTGTTATTTTGTGAACTATTTACCCAGCTGTTAAACATTTAATCTGTGGAATTTCCATTGATATTTCCATGTCATTACAATGGAAATACAAAAGCAACAATATACATCTTCTACCTCTTTACTCCACTACATAGGAAGATTACATGTACACATGACAAGGTAGACTTTGCCTTTCCTCTGATACTTTCACTTCTTTTTTACATTATGAGTCAGAGGATAAAAGGAATGAAATTCATGTAATCTGCATTTCTGAAACTCCTGAAAGAGGAATAATTTTATGAATGGTAGTCTCTAAGGTTTCTGACTGTCACAGTCCTAACACAAAAGAAGCTGCCTTTTTTTTTCCCCCTCATGAAATGAACATAACATCTTTAAAGAATGCACAAGCAAGTTTGGGAAAATTATATTAGTTTTCACTTTTAGTCCAAACATATGAATTCATATTCCGTGAGAACAACTTTTCAACCAAATAACTATTATTTTAAATCTTATCTTTTAATAGTTCCTTCCAGTTTTCCAGTACTTATGGAAGGAGAAGCAGCATTGACTAGACAGGAGAAGTTCTACAGGAATGTTTCTTGAAGCAGGAAAAGAGCATCCAATGTCACAGAATCATAGAATGCCTGAGTTGGAAGGGACTTTAAAGATCATCTAGTTCCAAAACCCCCTGCTGTGAACAGGGATACCTTTCATTAGACCTTTCACAGCTGCATCCAATCTGGCCTTAAACGCTTTCAGGGTTGGGGTATCCACAACTTCTGTCCTATGAACTAGGTTAATAATTTTAATTTTCAACTTAAAAAAAATAAATTACAAAGTAGAAGTGATAAAGGAGTTGAGCAGCAAACTGAACTGAGAGGTTTCAACACAAGTCTGCCTCCATTAGTTAGGGGGTGGAGCTCAGCTCTGGCAGCTCCACTTACTACTTTCCCGCCCCTTAAAGGCAGATACTCAGAACATACTCATCCCTAAAAGGAATAAAGGCAGTGGCATAACAGTATGCCCAGGCCTACTCTGCCTATTCCATGCAGCCAGACGGGTCATAGCTCCTGGATCTCTCAACCCATAGACATGTTCCATTCCTTGAAGCCAGGTAGAAGCCAACAACAGTTCAGCAAGTCTGACTAATGCTTTATTACTGAGCCCCAGATCACCCCAGTACCATTTTCTGCAGTTCACCTCCCTCCCTGCAACTGGTGCCAACCACAGCCCTTCCTCCTACCACTACTACAGCCCATCACCTCACACAATTCCCCCACCCGAGGAGCCAAACAGAGATGGCTACAGCAGTACCTCAATATGAGGGAAGAAAGATGAAGTTGCTTAGTGGGATTGGGGTCAAGGAGAATGAAAGATCAAAGTACAGTTGTGAGAGTGTCAGGAACCACTTCACTCTGGAAAGAAATACACTAATCACACAAGAAAGTATTACGGATGTGTTATTGCAGGTGTTCTGCTGTCAAATTAACTCCTTAGATGAGATACTCTGCTTGTATAGAGCACCAAGTCAGAAGCTGACTTTTTTCTTTATCTACCACAAAGTGAAAATCTAGGGTATGCCAATCAAAGTGCAACCACCATCTTAACCATTCACATTTTCAAACACAAAGAATAGTTATGTAGCTGTTTTCTTAAACAATGCTCTTGACTAATGGGCTACATAGAATAACAGTCTATTCTCTGTCTCTGGAACTGGAAATGTTTATTTTTCAGTGACTATGATTTCTAGCCTTCATAGTTGAAGTCTACAAGTGATGCTTGCCCAAAATAAAATGTGTCTATTCTTCTCAAATCTCTTATCTCAGAGTTCTGTGAAATTTTATTATTCCTTGCTGTGTTAAGAAAAGATGGCAAAATATTGATATTATATATATGTATCCGGCTAATAAGAGGCATGACAAATTGTAAATACAGGCACAAATTCAAATAATTTTTCTCACTCTAAAACCTTTTTCTGTTAAACTTTAACATAGTCCACCGTTCAGCAAAATATAATAGATAACAAGCATTTCTTGTGAGTCAACATGTCATTTTATTTAGAAATCTAAATGTATGGCCAGTAGTGACTTGAACCCTTGCAAGTTGTCACAAGTACAGCTGGTTGCATAGAAGCCAAAACTTTCATCTTCCTGGTCTTCAGCTATGTTGTCCCAGTCAAAAAATTACATATATGACCTTGAATAAATATTCAGACAGAAGTTTCCATTTTAGAAGAATAATTATTTTTTGTAATTGATCCCATGCAGAGCTATTGCTGACATACAAAAATAATTGCTAACCACTTACACATACTACTCCATTTTCAGTTAAAAGCAAAAATATAGAAATATGGTGATAATGAACTGTTTCAAGATGCAGAATGGGGGTAGGGAAGATCTCTTAGTTTAACTGCATTTAGAAGGCATTTTAAAGCCACATAACTTGTAAAACCCAACAATTTTATAGTATTACCAGATCTTTGATATAGGCTATAGCATAAATAATACTCATCAGAAAGATTTCTAACTGCCTACATTTTCTTCAAAACACTTTATTGTATCAGATTTCTACAATTAACATTCCTGTGGTTGTGGGGGCACCTAGTGGCAAACTAAACATGTTTATTTATAAGGTAGTGATCATCAATTATCAGAAACCTGTTCTCTTTTCTTTTAAGAAAACGATTCTCTTACTTGCATAAAAAAACCACTCTTCTGTGTAAGATAAATTTCAACATTAACATTAAGAAATAACAGCTGAAAATAACACACTATCAATTTCACTGATTTCTCCTTCCATCTCCTCTCCCCAGACTGATATGTGTCTATAGGAGCTGAAAAATAGCCTTTTTATCCTGTATGTCCTGTCAGAACTCTATAATCTCTGAGCAACTTCTTTTAGACATTTTACATGAGCAAGGTTTAATGTTTAATACTAAACTTACTTATTGGAAAATATTTCATACAACGCTGGATTGTGATTTAGCAGAGGGATGTGACAGCGTAGTGAAATCACAATGCAAGTTGGACATAATTCAATATAAAATTGGATCACAATGCAAATATGATTTCTATTACTGGTCTTTATGTTTGTTATCATGGCACTGGGTATCCCCAGTCACCAGTAGTTAATACTTAAATTGAATCCAGCTCAAGCTCATTTCTATCTTCAAAATTTATTCTGTTGGCTGTTTGGTTTTTATACCCTATTGAGCGACCTACACCCTTCCTGCATGCTGGTCTGACCAGTCCAGGAAAACATTCCCAGTCTTTACTATCTTAGGAAGAAAATAAAATAAAATAACCAATTACACAACCATTTGATCCAGTCAACAGATGCAACCAGATGCTTGGGAATGGAAAAGGCAAGGCAAGTTTACAATCTAAATCCAAATATATATCTATTGCTTAATCCTCTGCTAATGTTTCATGGGGTCCACCTCCAAAAGTCAGATGTTTCCTCAGGGCTCAATAACTACCTCCCAGCAACCACAGAGCTCTGGTCCCTCAAGCTGCTCCTCACATAAAAGAAGGAACACTAATTCTACTATTCTCAATGACCTCATGTAGCTCAGTTACACACATCATTTTGACTCTTATCAGCTGGATCTCATTATCAGCTACAGAGAAAGTTCACTGAACTCATCATAGACAGCACATAGGAATCACTTGTTCATCTTTATGTCAGGATATAGAAATGTTGTGCAATTCCATTGTTGTATTGCAAGTTTCTCTCTCCGTAAAACTGCATGTTTTGACATGTCTCTCTTAAGTGTGCTTTATTGAAGAAGTGTTCTTTTTAAAGAGCTAGCAACATTTTCCTATGTACAGAAATTACTGATTCTTTTGTCTACATTATTCTATCAAAATTGTCTCTCACCACTACAATGAAGCATTATGAAGTAGGTATAAAATAGCAAGGAGTGAATTACCCTCTGAATCTCTGGTGTGTGGTCTTGCAACCTTATCTAGGACTTTTCTAGAAAAACTAACTCTGCTCAAGACTGCTTAAAATTACAAAGTCAGTCTTTTCCTGCTCACATTACAATAATATAAGTGAGTAAACCTATTAACATAAACAAACACAGGAAGAGATTAATCAATTAGTCCACCTGATTTTCACTGTTTATACAGCTGTAAGGCAATAATTTCCACTCATGGGGGAAAAAACTAAGATATGTTCAGCCAGTAAGGGACAGTCATAAATGTACAAAATACAAATATTCGTGTGAAGATTTTGCTGTAGTTTATATTTATAGACATTTCATTGATTCATCTGTGGCAATTAAACTAGTTTCATTGTATCACTATTGTGGTGCTTAAAAGATAGTACTACTGTCAAAGTGACATGAAAAATACTGGCTGTACAGCTGAAGTGTTGGAATTAACTCAGATTGGAGGAGATATCCTTTCGCAATGGCAACAGAAAAGGGAAGAATCATTTTTCTCTAGTATGATGTGCAAGTGTGAAAAATCATAAGAAATTAAAATTATAAAACAGATGAACGAACTTAGAAAATTTAATTACATACTACAGAAATTTCAAATATATCCATAGCTCTTCTGTCCCGTATTGTTAAAGAGTATTTTATCATTATCTTTTCATCTTTCTTTGCCTGTATCTAGATATCTTCTCTCTGCTTAAGGGACTTATCTCCTATATACCCTCTGTATTGTACTCATGATGTGGTCTTATAATTTTAGTACAGAAAGCGTACAAGATAAAGTTGATTTTTGTCACCCAAAACTAGGATACCATGATTTATGAAGATCACACAGTAAGAAGGCATTCTGTTAAGACTTATTTTCATCACTGAGGAAAATATTCTGGAGCATCCATTCACACATGGATCAGGTTATGTCCTAAAATGACTTCAAACGGAGGTTAGAACTTCACAGTTTTCTCTCATGAATAGTTGTTTGTATTTATTGTTAGTCCAAAAAGCCCAGCTTAAGTTCAACCATATCAGAACATAACAAGTACCCTCCAGGTTCAGGCAACTTCTCCACCTAGCACAGTATTCTGTCTTGGACAATGGCAATGGGAGACTTCAGGGGAGGGACAAGTCTGAATATTTTCTTATATCTGCTTCCTCTCTGCTTTGCCAGAACCTGCAACAACTATAATTGTGATACTAGAGGGTACAACCTTACTTACTCTCTTTTTTTCCATTAGCAGAATTCATTTCTATAAATCTGCTAATTTTTTTTTTAACTGACGATAGTCTGCTTCTACAGCCTCCTGTGGTAGCAACATTCAGAGGCTCACTGCCTCATGTATAAAGAATTACTTACTTTTACCCATTCAAATCAACCTTTTCCAGTTTCAAGTGCCCTCTAATTCTTGTATTATGGGTCTTAGCAAATAAAAGCTCCAAATCCAACTTCCTCCTCAGCCTTCTCTAAGCTCAGAGTCCCCATCTTTCCTCATTAGGCAGCTGATCTCCCCCAGTGATAGTTCTAATTTCCTTTTTTTAACTATTCTTGTCTACTTACAGCACTTCAATCCTGTCTTGATCTTCATATCTTCTTTGATGATGCCCAACATCTTCTTGACCATTTTGGTTACTGCTACAGTTCAGAGAACTGTCAAAAAGAATTTGTCTGAACAAGCTTAATATTTCCCTTTAAAGAGTTCATTAACTCACAGACAGGGGAGCCTAGTTCCAGATATCTCTCATCTTACCTAAACATCTGCCAAAAACTGATCACAGTTTGGTCCTTTAAATTAACTATTATTCAACAGTTAACATAATTAACAGAGATACAAGCAATCTTCAGCCTGAAGATGAGCAGACATTTCAGCTTCCATACCATCTTTTCTGGGTTGAGTTAACCATCCCTCGCAAACAACTTGTCCCATTTACTTTCAGACTAACATCGTTCACCCTATTTGATCAAGGTTTGTCTTTGTGATCTTAAACTAGGTGTTGAGCATTTCCTCAGGACTGATGTCAATCAGAGGCCAGCCTTCAGTATTTTTTTCCTCCCTTTTCTTACCAATACAGCAAATATCTTAAGTCCACCAGCCTATAAGTCTATATTCCTGTGTAACGCATTTTCTTCCCTTTATGGGACCTTTTCTTTCTGGCACTGTGCATGCATGGAAAAGGTCAGGATCTAAGATGCAGAAAGTGAATGTGCAAAGCTAGAGAAGTATTATTCCAGGGAAGAAGTAGTGAATGTGAGCTAAGATCCCTTTGATTTAAGCATGTTGTGGGAGAATATGTAAAATCATAAAAAACCACTCTCAACAGTGCAATCTGGGAGCAGAAAATGAAAACTCCTAATTAAAGATGCTATCTCAAGAAAGTTTTCTATAAATACAGACCAGTGGAAGATTATAAAACTGACATAGACATGTTTTACTGGGAGATGATCAAAAATATCAGGTGGACAAAACACATATTCATATCTAGAGGAGAAAAGTCTGCAGTCACCATGAAAAAGATATGTATGTGTCAGACAGAGGAAGAACATGCTTCCAATTTCTTGCTTATAACCTGTTTCTGTCAAAAATTTAAACACCCGGGTGGATAATTACTGGGTTGTAAATGAAGACAAAAGGACAAGAGTTGCTTAAATTTGAAATCACCTGACATATTCCCTGGACGCATTTTATAAAATTAATGTGAAGTTGCCTCTTGACTAAATCTTCCATCAAACTTTCTTGCCCCACTGAAAAGGTTCAGGTTGGGAAATAATCTGCTACAAGAGAGTAAAGGTAAAATATTATCCCCTAGGTATATTTAATTTGCTGATCTTTAACTGCATCCCTACATGTTTTCCTAACTGTAGTACTGAGAACTATTAAAAATTATATGGTCAATCTTGCATATGTGAATGTAGTATTAGAATTTATGTCATTGTTTGAAACCTATAAAGTCTAAATAGTCTTATTCATAGATGTTAAAAGAGCAACACATAACCTTCATTTAAAAGTGCATTACGGAAAAAAAAGATGTTAAGAATATATTTTTCTCTAATTTAGGTGAAGAGGGAGGCAGGAGGTAAAGAAAAACAAGCAGGGATTTTTTTTTCCAGTAAATATTACATTTTAAAGGCAAAATAATCCAACCCGTTTTCAGTTTTTAACACTAGTATAAAATAGATTAATTCATTTTGTTTTCCACTCAGTTTGAAATAAATAAATTCTCAAAGTGATGTGGTTTATTTTGTTCAAATATATCACTTGCTCATGAAGCAAAATTTATTAACAAAAGCCTGGATCCTGCGAAGATTTATGTACATGCTCACAGTTACAACATTTGGCTATTCTCATTGACTTTGATAGACCTTTTCAATATCCAAGATTTTCTGTGTCTACACAGAGTATATATTTCAGTGTATGCATGTAGACTTCCTCTTCTTACATTTTTAAATTTTCTGCCTCTCTCCAATGTCAGTCTTTCCAATTCTAAAGCTGGTAAAGTCTATATATCACTTTGTTTCTCCCACTAAAATATTTCCAGAAGAACTTATGTAAATCAGAGAAGTAGCTGACAAACAAAAGATAATTTCTCTAACACTGGTGGTGATCTAAGAATGCTATTAGTAATACTTGTAGGATTAAACAATGTCTTTGTGAGTAAATTCAGCAGTCTAATCGTTCTGTCTCAGACCTAAAGCTGCAGCCTCCTTAGTTATTTATAACTAAGCACAAAACCAAACACAAATATTTTTGTCCTCATTTTTGCAGTAAGCTATGGATCTATAGAAGTTAGATATATTTGTAATATATACCTGTAATGGGTTTGTTACCCTCTCTGAGAGGGAAACAGAACTAGGATAGATCACCTGATGTATATTTTACCAATAAGATATTCCATACTATGTTACATCAGCTCAGATATAAAAGACGAGAAGGAAGTAAGGTCCTTCCTTCTCTTCCAGGTAGCTGTGTGATTGTGGATGGGCCACTCCTTCGGGGGAGAAGAGCATTCATTGTGAGGAAGTAGCCTTTGCTGTTACTTTTTCTCTCTGTGTATAGTGTTTATATATATTTTTTTTTCCCCTCTCTGTGTGTGTATAAAACCACTTTTCTTGGCAGTCTCAATTTTTGTAGGTTTTTTTTTTCCCTTCTTCTCTCCCTTCCCTCCTCCCCCGCTTTCCCTCCAGAGGGAGGTTGGGCACAGGCCCAGTGAATACCTGGCATGCATCCAAGGTAAACAATAACAATACCCTATATTTCAGATATATGTTAGTTTTTCTTAAAAGGTTGATTTCAGGTAACTCACATGACATTTCTGAGTAAAAAAATGACTCAAGTCTGTGCTGATTTCCAGGAAAAAAAATTAATAATATCCTATTTGCCCACTTAAATACACTTTTGGCAAGATTCTTTAATTCAGAAAAAAAAAATAAAATAAGAGAGAGTACAAGATACAGTAGTAATTATGTAAGGTAATTATGTAATTATGCAAGGAATTAGAGACACTATATCTTAGTACGTCTTCATATATATAATTTATCATTAAAGAAAGTACTGATAACTAAAGCTTCATTATAGCTTATTAATTTTATCATAGTTAGGCTTTAATTCAGGACTCCTCACTATCATAGAACTTAAGTCTCATAAAACACTTCTCTATCAGAGAGAGACATTGCTGTTCTCAATTCCAGTTTTATGGTTTGTTCTGAGGTTGTACATATAAGTGAAAAAAAGAACATGCCAATATTTGGAAAAAAAGGTTCAATTTGAGACTAAAAACATAAGATGAACTGAAATCTAATGATTTTAGTTCAGTTGAAATCAAATCAATTAAGACTGGATTACAGCACTTTGAAAAACACTTTCAAACACATAGTGTGATTCTTAGGGTGTCCTGCACAGGGCCTGCACTTGATGATCCTGATGGGTACCTTCCAACTCAGTATATTCTATGATTATATGATTCCATGTTTCTAATTTATTCTGATTTTTGGCCTGACATGCAAATCCATTATTTGTTATCTCTAGTACACAGAACTATTCTCATTCTCTCTTTAAATGGACAAAATCAAAACTGTAAGGGTTTAACAATAAGAACATGAACACTTCTTAAAGATTTCCTTTAGGAAGTTCCATTTAAAGACTTTTTACCATTTCCATACTGAGAAACCTTTTTGAATAGTTTTTAATTGGCCAGTACAAAAGCATGAGTAATTGAAAATAAAACCAGATTTTACAGTACAGCACATCTTGTATTCTTTGCTACTCGAAGTATCATTCTGTAGCTTATCTTCTCATCATTCAAACATCTTCTACATAACAATAATAACACCTCCCTAAAGATCCACACAAATATAGCTGGATTTGTCTTCTACTTAGATAAAGACATTTTATTCTTTTTTTATTTTCATATTATATTTTATTTCATTCACACTGAGTGACTTGTGGTGCACATCATCTTCTATGAGGCAGAAGGGAGGTCTTAACTGTCATTTCCTCCAATGAAAGCTTTTTAAGAAAAGAAGGTCTGTTCACTAGCCTTTTTCTTTAATTAACATTCTTTGTGGGTTACTTACAGATGAAGAAATAAACAGAATCATGGACCTTATTGCAGCAACTCTCAGCCATTGCAAAGGATCACATGACAGTATCAGTTAAACTAATTTCTGGGAATTTGCAGGGCTGCAGTGAGTCAGTTGAGCTCTGGTTACAACACAACAATAATTAGATGCTTATTTCAATCATTAGCTGCACATACACACTCTGGGATCTGAATACAAAACTCCAGCTGATTAAGAACAGTTGAAATTCACTCTCTTACTCCAGCAAGATGAGCAGCCATAGTAGCCGTAGTCACAGTCATACCAGTAGTTCTACAGAGCTTTGATTTATATATATCTAATTATTTTCAGTAGCTAATCAGGCTTACATATAGCTAATTGAAACCAACTGACAGTTGTCTTGCTCTGTAAATTGCCCTTTATATGCTTTGAACCTGGTCCCTGATCCCAGTTAGAATGCACTACTAATGCCCAAACAGGAATACATCCAAAACAGTCATTGTTACTTTCTCAGTAACATAGTTTAGACACCTAGGACATGCTAAAAAGACTCAACTTCTAAGGTATAATTACCACTTGCATCTGCAGGGAAGACACAAGACTCGTAGTTCTTCATTTACTGAATGAAAAGTTGAAATGGTGTAAACACTTCTAAAATAGTAAATTATTGCATCTAATTTTTTTCAAATTGTATTTCAATGACTTAGTGATATAGAAAATCATCCTGTTTCTGCATTCTGGCTTATAACTTTCTATTTTATCTGGAGTATTGTATCCACACAGTAATTGTAGGAGAATAAAGGAGGAATAAAGCAGCAGAGGAGGTTTGCTTTCTTTTTATTTACTTCAGTAGCATTTGACAATTCAATGGTCTGTTTTTCATGTACTAGACTTTGCAGACCATGTCAAGGCAGCTTGCAAACATCTCATTTTTTATTTAGGCAATGTATGCTTAATGGCTTTAGTGTCTGAAGTTTCATCTGAATTAAATTTTGTGTAGTGCCAGCTTTGGTTTCATTTCATTTGGAGTCTGGCAGAAAAGAAGTCACAGAGGGGAAAACAACAAACCCCCACATTCTTTGTTTATGTCCTTTCCCCCAGCCACATTTGAGGCAGACTATGAATTAATTATGAGTCCATATGAAGCCAATAACTTGGTGACTCAGGTTTTTACATGTTCTGATGTTTTATTATAATATTATACTCAGTGATTATATTTCCCTTGTTTTTGCTTACAATCAGAGTTGCAAAGACCCGTGTGCATGTGTTTTACAGGGATTTTTAAATGGATGAGTTATCTGAATGTAGTTAATTTTAGTGCTAAATATGTTCATTTGGTACACACTCAAGTAATTACTCTGGAAAAAAAATCAAAGGGGACTGCTGAATCACTTATGTAGATCTAAAAATTGCTATTCCCCTGCAGGTCCAAATGAGCTATGGGAATTAATACTTTCTTTATCTCTGGAAATAAATACAGACCTGTGACATTAATTATGAACATGTCTGTGTGGAAAGTATGGATCAAAAGAGAGTATATACAAATAATTATACAGGAAATGTATTCAATACTGTCCCAGAAACAGATGTAAATCACACTGTAACTTCACAAGAGAGCAGTAAAAAATTAGAAAGTTATTCTTACAAAAGTCCATGAATCATTGAATAAGTGATCACACTGCTACAATATTTGTTACAATACAGAAAAATGCCGGATACCTGTGTTCAAGAGCTCAGATGCAGGTTACTTGCTTAGGATACGAGTCTATTGACCCAGAAGTGTAAGTAATTATCTTATGACTCTTCAAAACATCTTCTAAAAGAGGTAACAATAACCTTATAAAATCTAACAAAAAGAATATAGAGTTCATGTGGGAAGTTGTCATGTCTCTGCAATGAGACACTACTTGGATTCTCTACCTTGTCTCACATAATCGATTCCTCCTAAGTGGACTCTCATACTGCAACTCTCTGCACAGGGCTTCAGCTGATAGAGCACAGCTACGTGGCCAAGGATTAGAGCTGACAATAATACTGTTGCTTGGTTGAAAGAAAGTTAGTGAGCTAAAACCACTTCAGATGATAAAAGTAAAAATGGAGAGCACTTGTTGAGATAGTGAGTGGCTCAAGGATTCTGGAGGAAAAATAGTCACATGAAAGGATATAAAGATCATAAGCTGTGTGTATCCTGTTTCCATTGTGCATAGTAAAAGATCTCAAACAAAAGTGACCTAGTGAGCTGGATTACAGATAACATCCTACTACAAACAGTGTAGGACTTCAAGTCTTAACAAGTCTTTGGGTTTGATGTAAGCCAGCAGTGTAAAATTTGATATCCTGTCACACTGAGGAGGTAAGACTACATGATTTAGACATCCTTTAGAGCTTAGTTTTATGAATTTAAGTCTCTCTCAAGAAAATGATAGCTTTGATTTTTAAATAGAAGCACTAATAACATTAGAATGCCTCTGTGTTAACAATAGCATCTTGCCCAGCCTGGCAAGGACTTTGTAGCAGAGGACAAAGAACAGTTTTGTGAATATTATGTATATATTATTTTCCAAAAGCAGAAATGGCAACTCAGAACATTCAGCCCACAAAGATAAGATCATAGATGATGTTTAGGTGGCTCCATATGGTAGGATCAAAGAATGCAAAATATTTCATATTTTGGCCAAAACCCCTTCCTGCTTGACATATTTGGTTTCATCAAGAAGCTTTGAAAGTGAAAATGAGTCACCTCCAAATTCCAAGTCTCAAACCTTTGAATTCAAAAAGTGACTTAGAAGTGAACTAGAAAAAATTTCATATGGAGGTATTTTCAGAAGTGAAAATGTTGTTGAGATGGGGCAGCAAGGAGCTCAGTGATTTATGAGAAAGATGCTAACATAAAACGGTAAAAAGCTTCAAGGTGAAAAAAAAATAAACACAGAATATGACAGCAACTCAATAGCTTTAAGAACTAACCTATACCAAGGAGCCTATACCTCTCCTGCTTGACAGGCAACTGTTGGCTTCGCAGACACTCCACTGGACCTGGTAAGTATACTAATTCTTAGCCTCCTAGCTAATTAATCTTAGCTATTTATGTCTTGTTGAGCCACCAATAAGCAATTGATGCAGATCCTCCCTATGACTGGTAAAAGATCCCAAAGTGGCTCAATGTGGGTGGAAAGAGGACTCTCAGCAGAGTGTGCTGGTGTCCTGGCTACACCTTATTTTCTTTGCAGCTAAGTCAGCCTTGGGTTACTTAACAGAATATGAGATAACAAAGCCATATTTTCCACTTTATTTTTTTTTTCAGCTGTCAGGAAACATTCTGAGAAGATGCCAGTACCACACCATCACTAGGTTATGCTTCTACAGCAGTCATACATTGAAAAATCAGTGATTAGCTCTTATCGGTCCCTTCAGAGAATTCTGAAAAAAAGTTAGGGCTTTACTTTCTAGATAAGATTCTACTTTCTGAATTGTAAACAGAATCATGCCTTTTGCCAAAGAATTGTCTGGCTTCAGCACTGAAGCTTCATGGAGGAAACAGAAATTAGATGTATTTACTGTTTCCCACCAGCTCTAGGTTTGGGATCCAACTAAACTCGTGATTTTATTTTTTTAATCATTTTCTTAAGTCCCAATTCTCCCAAAACACAGTATAAAGATCCTCATCAGCCTTCATAATCTTCTCAGAGACCATGCACTCTACTGTTTAGGATTTTGAGTGTGTGAAATTAAGGACATGTGCAAGATGCTGCAGGATTGGAGTCTGGCTTAACGCATACTTTTGGAAATAGAACAACTCATATGTTTTGCTAATTTCAAGGACGTGCCACCAAAACTAAGACAAATATATATAGTTCACATTAAAATACACATAGATAAAAAAGTGTTAAGCCTTATTAAAAGTCTTGCTTCAAATTACAAAACCATACAGGCAAAATTAAAAAAAAAAAAGAACAAAAGAACAACAAAAAAACACCAGCAAACAAAAAAACCCATCAAGCCAACCCTCTTTATTTCACAGAAATCTTAAATATTTATTACAAATTGGTAGGATTGATTCACTTGGGGAATCAATAATTAATAAATAGAAATGTTTCAGATCTCTTATAAATATCAAAGGCTTTTAATAATTACTTTACAAATCCAGATCAGCAGAAATCATGAAGGTTTTAAACATTGTGGGAGGTGGAAACAAGCTACAGAATTGAGAACTATAAAAATTATGAAAAATAAATCAAACACTTTTTGATCCTATCCTGCTTTGTTATAAAGGAGATTAATACTATAAGCATGATCCAGCATTGATTTTTTGATGGAATTTTTGATGGCTCACTGGAATTAACAGTAAAGCTTTTCACAGTTTTAATGATTCAGAACCAGGCCCATAGAAATGTCACAATATTGATCATATACAGTTCAGTTATCAATAATAGCGCTTCAAAGCAAGGGAGTTAGCAGTTGCCATTAGGAAGTAGACTTGGTTTTGAATCTCATAAAAAACATGCTAATAATTTCTGAAGTACCATTTTATGTGAGCAAATGAGTAAAACTCTAGAGAACCGAGTTAAACCCTAAAAACCAAAACCTTCCCTGTCTTGTCCCAGGAGACCGAAAAAAAACATGACAATAAGCCTCACCATGTATTTTTAAAGAAAAACACATTGTTTCAACTTAAGTGTCAATATTGGCCAGTTTTAACTATGAAAAAAAAGAGAGTAAGAAAGGCATTTAAATAACACAATATTACTTTTTTCCTAGTTCTGAGAGTTGTCCTGCAAGGCCAGTGTATCCACGAACAGTTTTTTAACTGTATTAAAAAATGGGAATTTTCCTTTTAATTCATTAGACTGCTGTATAAATCCTGTGACATCTTCTGTTACAGTTCTTGATACTAGTGTTTTCATAAAGAAAAACACAAGAATCCCCAAATATTGCAGTAGAAAATCTTGTCCAAACATTAATTGCTTTATTAAAAACTAGTACCAGATGATCTTTAAGGTTCCCAAACCATTCCATGATTCTATGAAAAATAAACATTTATAGTCCCATTATTCCTCATTGGTAGAAGGCAGAGGACAAACTACAAATAACTAAACAGTTCATTGTCAAGTATGTGATTTCTTGTATAATATAGATATGAAAAAAATCCTGTAAAGCTGTAACAGCAGGAATTGAGAAGATAAATTTATTTGCATCTAAACCAGATACTGAAGAACTAAAGGCATAATTATCGGCTATCCCACAGAAGACATCAAAATCCTATGTTCCATCTCAAGTTAAACAAAGCACAAAGACAGAACTTTCCTGGTGTTTTTGTGATACTTTTTTTAAAGACATCCAACAGCATAAGCTATGAGACTTCTAAAAAGACAGGTATTCCTCAGATAAATCATACATGGTAGTAAGTTCAGCGTTAAGTTCACCTTTGATCTGTGCATACTTAGCAAACCCGACACATCAGGCATAGTCAGCAACAAAGAATCTCTCAGAAACTGCACCGTATATCTATCCCGGCCTATAAACACCTCCAAACAGTGCCACAGGCAGTAGTCAAAAGGATTAAAATAGCTGGGGGAACAGAAATGGGCTGATAACAAGTGCATGATCCTACAGTGAGGTGCAGAAATACAGAAGTCTGGGCATTTATTCTAACCTGAAGAATTCAGTCTATTTGTCACTTTATTCGGTTGCCAAAAAACTCGTTACTATCAAAATATATCTATTATTAAGGCATGCAATTATATGTTTCTTCTTTGCTTTCAAGTGGAGGAGGTGTCACAGGTGGTAGTGGAAAGTTTAGACAAAATTTATTAAAAATCTCTGCTGTTGAGTCACGAGGTGCAGAATGAACTTCCTTGTTTCTACACCTCTTCTCAGAGAGGAGTCTAGGTGTGGCTGCATCCAATCCAAGCCTTGGATAATGTCAACAGTTTAAATTTAAGGAATTATAGATATGTGATTGAAGAACTTTTGTCCCACAGTCTTTCAATGATTGGCAAAATGAGAATATTTATATAAAATGAATATTTTATTTTTATAAATAATCAGACAAAAGATATTAGAACTATTTCCTACACAATATAAAAACTAAAAATCTACTAGTAAAGTATAATATAGCATAAGTGCACTGTTACAATGCAATTATTGAAGTAGTTATATTAAAGCTAGGAAAAAGAAATAAATATGAAGTATAGATCTGATGTAACTCACTCATACCAATGCTCGTGGGGATATCTCTTTCTCTCAGCCTTGAGGAGTATCCTTGGAGGGCATCCCCAGCTAAGGGAGGAATCTCCACACATACACCCTGTCTCTGTTTAAGGAGACTGAAGTGTTTTGCTAAGGAGGATGAGTTATGAAGTAGACCAAACTCCTCTCTCTCAGCAATTGTAAATCAGAAATTAAGAGGCTCCAATCGAGGAAGTATAGAAAAAGGAAGAAATAACAACCCTTTATTAAAGGATATATGTGTATTGGCAGAACAATAAAAGAACACAAAAACAACTAAATAATAATCCTGTACCCAAAAGTCTCCTTCAAAAAGGAAATAGAGCTCTTGTGGTGGGATTAGGAGACTTGGCAGGGAGCCAGGTCCCTGCCTGGAGGTCATTTTATTTGAGGAGCTGGGGAGCCATTTTGTGGACGAAGACTGATGGGCTGCTTACAGTTACCTATTGCTGCTTACTGTTCTGCTTACAGGGTTGCTTACAGTTACTTACTGCTACATACAGTTAGAGTGAGAAGAAGGTGGGCCACAAAGAATGTAAGGCAGTAAGACCAGTCTGGGCTCACTGCCAAGGGACCATGCGGCTGGGGCAGGGAAACAACTTGATAGGTTGGTTAAAACAACCACTGGACTGCAAGAAGAAGACTGTATCACCTTTTAAGGAAGAAAAGAGTGAGGCTTGGCATGGGAGGAGCGAGGGAGTGGTTATGTAAATTAAAGGGTTTTAAAAAGGCTCATCCTTCCCATTTGGAGTGCGCTCGGACCTCGTCACGAGTGCAGTGCACCCAGCACACTGTTGATAAAGTTCTTTGTTTCACTTTATTTGGCCGTCTCTGAAATTTTAATTAGAGATATTTCTCACAATTATAATAGCAGGATTTATTTTCATTCAAAGACACAGAATTCTAAATAAATAATTACTTTCTGTTTTGTTTTATTTTATAGCTGCCCTTTATGATTTGTTTAAGGTTTTAATCTTCTTTCAGAAAGAAACCAGCTCCCAAAAGAAACACATATCTATTTTTTGATTTTTGCTGCCATCTTGTGCAAAATAATGTTTTGACTGCCAAGAAACTTGTAGAACAAAAGAAGAAGAGTATGATAAAATATCAAAGTTCCTATAAATTCTATGAAAAAGTAAGCCACCTACTACAAGCAGAAAAAAACAACCAAACTCTTTTTCTAATTTTGATCCCCCTTCCCAAGTCACAATAAGTACTTATTATTATTGTCAAAGAACCCACAGAAATCCTCAGTCTCAGAATGCATTTTGAGGAAAAAGTCTTTAAAAACCTCAAGCTGATCAGAGATAGAAAGCTTATAGAAGGCTGAATACAAAAGGCAATCCATGGTACTAAGAAAGAGAAGGTACCTCCAGATTCTGTAATAGGTACAGAAACTCTGCTGCTTTTCTCACATTTCATGTCTGACCAGCTTGCCATTCAGCTGTTCTTGAGAACTTTCCCCAATGTATTTTCACTGCATCTCCATGGCAGCTCATATGTCTATTTATGCTTGGGGTCCATATAAAGCAGAAGTTGCCAAAGGGTCAGGTAGTACATCGTTTGAGTTATCGTGTGGATTTTTTTCTCCAAGATGAGTCTTCCTCAGCTGTTTTGCTTCCAATATTTACCAAATAACTTCTGTGCTTCATGCTTTGTCTCTACCTGGTCCACACCTGTCACTTTGGTTATTTTGATTACACTTCCATTAATGGGGCTAGCATGGTTTTCTGTTCCAGAAATGGGGCTGAATTTTCATGACTTCTCACTCCTCTTAGTGTGGGGGAGGTTACACCAAGACCCCACTTCTTTCCCATGAGCCTAAACAGTACTGTAAGGTACCTCTACGTTCCCATCCTTGGGTTGTGTCTTGGAGAGTAACTGTAGACTACCGCAGCCTTTTGCCCTACCTAGAGTTTTTCCTCTTTTTCTAATTTATCTCTTAAGACCTGAACCAAAAAAACTGGCCTCTCTGATGCCCCCTGAAAATGGTATAGCTGTTCTACACTTGTAAGTGAAATTCCTGGGGCCAGGCGAGAGGGGAAAAACTAGAGAGCGGAAAAGTGTCACCTTACAGGGAAGGTACAATTTACCCTATCGAGTTCACATTCCTACACTTAACTTCCATTCAGGTACAGAAAACCCTATGCAAAATAAGCAAGTCATGCATTTCTCCCCAACACAGCAGAGAGGCTGAGCAGGACGATGCTGGTTCTCACGCTTCATTAACAAGCTTAACTGCTAAACTCTGCTAAGCTATACCCAGCAATCCTGACTGCAGGCCCTGGATTAGCCACAGTGCTGTTAATAAATTAATCAGAAGAGTGGAGTTTGAACATGAGTCATAGAGAAGGTAATTAGATTTCTTCTCATTTTGAATGTTGATCATTCCTTGGGAAGAAAAATAAAAACAAAATGTCACATTTCTGGAGGCCTGGTTGAGATTTTAGTATTAACAGCTCCTAAGACTGGAGGGTATGGGTTTCTTTTTTTTTTAGTGGATCGATCATTCATATTAGGAGATTACTCAGAGGTAACAGTTACACTATATTTACATCCCTTTGCAAGAGCAAAGAATGTGTAATGTCCTTCCTTTAGGAGAAAGAGTTTCTTGTGACACTTGCTTTTAATCATACTTCTAGGACGTGACTGACCAAGCTACAGTGAACAGGCTCTCTTCTGGACAGTACTCCTCCAGGAAGTAATTGAAAGTTAAATTGGAAATACAACTTGTGTTACTATTGAAATGTTACTTATAAATGTATTCAAATAATCATTCCTACTTCAATGCTTTAGTAGGTGACAAATTTCTTTTATGAACAAGCACTGGCAAAAAGTACTGAGCTGGGAACCTGACAGAAGACAGCAGCTTAATCTGCCAGAAAAAAATGAATCTAGTTTAATCCATGCTATTTGTTTTATATGTAGCAAATTGTTACACTGCAATAGCCCAAGAGGCTAAATTGATCTCTCAGCAGTTGCCTACTAAAGGTAGAAAATCTTTATCCATGAAATCTAGATCATTTATTCATTTAAAGGTTTTTCCATGCTGACCACTCTAATATTAAACTTTTTCTTTTTGTTTGGTGGCAAAAAAAAATTTTAAAGTCTCCATGTTAGAATACATTTTGCATTTTTTTTTCCTATGTGTTATTTGCTCTTTGTATTTGCCTGTACCAGACAGCCTGTGTTGGTTGGTTCGTGTGCTCAACTCACAGCATGGTGAACTCAACTCACAGAACAGTTTGCAGACAGATGATAGAAGGCCAATTAAAAGCACATAATAAAGAATAACAAAATCCCAAAACATTGAGCATTTTCACAGCAGTTATGAGGTTAGTTTTTCAGGAAGCCTTCAGGTCCCTTAAAAATATATTATTTAAGCAAAAGCCACAGAAAATTTTATAGGACTGACATTAGCAATTTAAATTACGGCAGTTATCTTGCCAGGTCTCATCCTAAATCATAGTGCTGACCAATTATGTATCAGATGATTTTTAGGGTAATAGTAGGAAATAATTTTTTCATACATCATACACTCTACAGTAAAACCTAGGTTTCTGAAGCACAGTTCTTTGAGAAAACTAAGGACATATCATCTTCTCCTTAGTATTTGCTCCTCCGATAACCTGCATCTGGAGTGTGCAATTGTGAGAACAAGGGGGTGTCACACTGATGGTAAAGAGGACAGGTCTCTGTGGGGAAGACATTACCTCTGTGCCCATCCTGCATGGCTGCTGTGGTGCAGTGTGCTCGCAGAGTCCCAGGCCAAATTTCAAGCTGTGCTACTCTGGGGGAAGCCTGATTGCAACACCACTGCCAGCCTTCCTTGCAGGGCTCAGGAAGAAAAGCTAATGATAAATACTGGGAAGAATAATCTGACCTACTAACGCACTTTATAGGATTCTAAATTATCTGTAACAGCAGAGGGGGGGTGGAAAAAGACTTGGAAACTTCTGTGAAAAACTCAATAACTCTTTCTGCTCGATATATTGCATCAATCAAAAGAACAATCTTAGGATGCAAACGCAGCAGTGTTGAAAACAGTATTGAAAGCGAATGCCATCACATAAATCAATGAGTCTCCTCCGAACCACTGTTCCGTGCTGACCACTTCATCAAAAAGGGATATGACAAAAGGTTTACAAACAAACAACAAAAATTAAGAGAGGTTTGGGTAAACATTGATTGTGTGGAGAATGAAACTGCTGAAACAGTTCAGCTTTGAGAGGTACTATTTAGGGTGCCATGAATAACACATTCACTAAGTTTAATTTGCGGAGAACTGGAAAATTTTTAACAGCCTGGTTCCAGTAGAAAATGTGAATTTGTCAAAACAGAAGTATTCTATCAGAATATATCATTCAAAAAAATATTTCAAAGGAATCACAGCCGCTTTGGTCCCCTCTTGTTTGCTCCCCATGCTGCGTGCATTAGTGTAGAAACATTTCAGGTGTGGTATTTTGTAGCCAACACCTGGTGAAGCAGAATGGGGGATCTCATTAGTGCTTGTTTTCTCAAGTTTTGGCACAACACCCCATCACTTATCACTGGTGAGCCTGGTTTTGTCCCCTTCCCCCTTCCAAAGTAGTTTAAAGCTCTACAACAAGGCCTGCTAACTCCTGTGTACACTCCAAAAAAATACAGACATGTCCATATCTATCTATATACATCGATCTATAAAATCAGGAAGCGTTCTATTCAGGACATCACCTCTTTGCCACTTGCCTGGAGTTTACATGGGAAATAGGTAGTTTTCTCAAGACTGGCTTTGGGGAGAGGCACATCTCAAATTCTTGAGAAAAGAATTGTATGATCTGGTAAGTGAAAACCTATTTCCATTACATAATCTAATAAAAAGAGGTTGCTAGTCTGTTAGAATAAATCTTATGAACTGCTATTGCTTGGTTTTTAAATAACTGTAGCGTGTACCATCATGGGGATTTTAAAATAATGGTTCTTAAAACAGCTTTTTCCAGTAAACCAAATGTTGGATAAGTCATACTGGAATAAGGGAAGGAGAGTCTGCTGTGAATCCCTGAGGTGTGTCACTTTGAAATAGTGCAGTGGACTCTGAGCAAATAAAACAATAGTAAATCAAAAGAGTTCAGCTGTTGTGGTTATTTATTCTACAGCAACTTCACTTCAAGCCATGCTGGTAGTTTTTCTAACGCCTTAAATCAAACAGCAGGTGTCTGTGGCCTCAAGTTAAGAAATGTTAAACATCTGCCAGTTTCCAGAATTGAAACATTGCAGCTGCCTTACCTGAAGGAAATTATACTGTTAGTGTACCAGGAATCTCAGCACTACCATCATGTGGCATTTTGACTATGAAATATATTATTGTCACCTCACAAAATGTTGAACAATACCCTCTTCCAAAGACCCAGTTTTAAGTACTTTGCAAAATATTTTATCATATTTTTCAATTCCTTATACTGGACACAAAAATATGGCCACACACTTTTCAGTTTTACTTCTTTAACAGACTTAAGACTTCTCTTGACAGCTGGCAGTATGTGTTTAGTTCAGCAATCCATTTTTCCAAACCATACTGACACTATTCTTGCTGACATGTGCTTTGGCCTATGAGAAAGACCTACAGATATAAACATAATGGAATAAACTTAAAAATACCTCAAAACAAATATTTAATTTCTGTATATTAATGGTCTGTTATGAGCACAAGCTATTTAAGAGTTCTGTCTCCTCTTCACCAGCGCTCCTACTAAGGAGTACTCTTCATTGTATTCCTACACCAACAGAACAAAGGTTTTGATTGGCACTGCCCAACTGAAAGAGCTGGTACAAGGCATGTTTTATTGCAAATTTTATTTTTTTTATTTAATTTTTATTATTTGCAACTGATTGTAACATTTCCATAATTTATTGTTCCTCATACAATTCTCTACTATATTTCCTCAGCTCGCAAATTCTGCTTCAAAAGTTAAAAGTCTTGCTACATTTAACATCCTCATCCATCTCCAAGAGCAACATGAATTTGGCAGGCTGCAATGCATACTGAAATGAAAAACTTGGAAGCCACTCTGCTGTGATCAATCAAGATACACTTGAATTTAAGAATATCAGTAATTCTACTGAAGTCAATAGGATTACCATGGGTCATGTTACAGTATGTTGTGCTTGTTACATACTCCTGTGAGGCATTGTAATCTTCAAAATCTTCAAAGATCCTTCTTGGGAGCAGAAAGTGTTGTGAAGATGTAAGAAGCACATTCTATCCTTCAAGTGGAAATTCATTAATAAGCCTTGGACTTGATCTTGGAGGTCTTTTCCAACCTTGATAATTCTATGATTCTATGATCATGCATGAATAGCAACAACAAGGATATCAATCTTTGAAGACATTAGGTCAAATGGAAACTGTGAAAACCATCTTTTTTTAAACAATGCCTACAATTCCCAGGAACATTTAATTCGGTTTTTCTTTTGTAACCATCAATGTTTTTCTCCTTCCAGTGTTGAGATGGACTTTGAGTTAATTAATAAACAGATTATTTAAATTATTAGAGCTGCTAAGATGCTAGGAGTTAATGGTTTTAATTTAGCCATATAATTTTGTTCAGGAATGCAGACTCTCAGACTGGAAGCTTTGCAAACTTTTGATAAAATACAGGTAGTACCACTGTTATTCCTTTTACTAAGTAATATGATTCATCTAGACTAGACGTCTGATGTGTTTTCAGAAGTACCATTTGGAAAAACATTAACATATTTTAACATGTATAGGGTGAAAGCAACAAATCACTTCTTTCCTCTGGGCCTTTCAATTCAGCAGCAGATTATGGCCATGCATACTTATTAATACTGGGACAAATTCAACTCTATTTCAGTAGCCCTCTGCCTCTGATCTTTGGCTCATTATCTCAGGACTTATTTTCAAGTACTATATGCTTAAATAAGTGTGGGGGATCTGTCATACAGTGATTATGAGAAAATGCAAAAGAAGTGCAATCTTTAGGGCCTCGCTGCATAAAATGCTGAATATCCTCAATTTCCTTTGGCTCCTCTCTGAGGCCCTAATGACAAAGAAGACCAAGCAAGAGCGGATTAAAAAATATAATAGAGAAAATGTCTGTGATCTGGAAAACACACATATATTTTTATTATTTAAAAGGATCTTAGTGTCCTTGAAGCTGTGAAAGGGAAATCTTATTTAAGAATTTGATCACTCAAAGCACTCGATCTCTTTCTGTTCCTCGAATTTCCATCAAGAGCAGTTAACACCTCACAGGAACTGTTAATATCTTGTTGAGCCATATATTAAGTGTACAATGGTGACATATTTCTTAGTATCTGCGACTTCCTCTGAGCAAGTGATGAGAAGAGAACAGTATTTGTAATTTCTCTACAGGAAGCTCCAGTGAAAAGGGAAGAGATAACGTACTGAGGCTGTGGTTCCACAACCCAGGATCAGCCAAGAATTGCCCTCATGGCCACACCTTCTCCTCCTGCATTTCTTTGTCTTTTCCTTGAGCTGGGCCTGACACTTAGCCCAATCACTTGCTGGGATGTTAGTATGTTAAGATGCCAGAAAATTATTTTCTTTTGGCTTTGGCTTGTGGGATTGGCTTTTCAGGACAGGGAGGTGGATAAAGTTGAACCAGGAGATGCTTTGTTTGTGATCCCAGTCAGTAAGGTGCTCAGATTCTGTAAAGCATCTCTCAAGGTCCTGGTTTTTTTGAGACCAGACTAAAAAGAAAAGGAAGACAGTATAGATCGTATGACCCTTCAGATGCTGGGAGCCCCAAATTGTGCAGCATTGAATGGACCTCTAACCATAGCCCAGCATACCCTGCAGATCCCATCCATGGAAAAGTTATCCTATTTTGGTCATTGGAACTCTTACAGGATTTTCCCAAAGAAGCCAACTATATTCCTCATTCCTACTGTCAAACAGAAGGGATGTTCACCTGAGAACTTCTTGCTGCACTGCTAAATAAAGGTGAGGCCAGGCAGGGGGTGTAATCACCTGTACCAAGCAGGAGCTCCCTGCAGGTTCCCCTATTCCAAGGAGCTGGTTGATTTTCTCCTGTGGTAAGGCATCTGTGTGGCATGAACCAACAGGCTGCATATGCAGTGTTTAATTAGGGGTGTTGGGAACATTTTCAACACCTTGTTCCTTGATTTAAAAACGTGTTTCTTGTTTTGTACACTTGTACTTAGCTAAACTAGATACTCTAGGGATTTCTATTCTTCTCTCAGTTAAGAAAAGTGATGCCTATATAAATTTCAAAATAGAATAAAAATTATTCCATTATTGAGATATTTTCAGTAAAGTAGGACAGAGAAATATATGACTATATTTCTCATAGAACGAGAAAATAATTTCATCTAGAAGTACCCTGGAAGGTATCTGATCCATCCTCATGCTCTGAAAAGTCACAATGAATAAAAGACTCCAAGGTTGTGCTTTCATACTGAGTTACAGGTGCTACCAAGATAATTATGGGACAGTAATTGTCAGTGTTACAGAAAGAAGTCTGAAGGGTTCTTCTCAAAAATTGATTATGTTCTAAGAATGATCAAAGGTGAGGCAAATACAAAAAAAAAGAAAAACATCTCAGATAAAGATATGAAGTCACGTATATGTAACACCTCAGTATGAAGCTTGTTTCTCCAGGAAGCAATATTAAAATTTCATTCTTATCAGTCTTCCTCTCAGTCTTTACCCAACTCTTCATATTTTAGTTTAAAATGTGTGCAAATACATATTTCATTTGATTCTGAGAATTTTGTTGTGAAGTTCATTTAGTTCATAACACAGTTCTGTTTCTCTGCTAAAATAGCAAAATTTCAAGATCAAATTCAGACTGAGCCCCCAAACATCTGGCAAACAGCTAAGCCATCTAAGAATATGGCTTTTACACCAGAACAGCTACATTCTATTGTTGTCCACATCAAAAGTCTTCTGAAACTGCTAAGTAAATAGTATTTATTCATATTAGGAATTATGCCTTTAAAGATCTGCCAAATAAAAAAGGGGAAGACTGCTTAGGGATATTTTTGCTCTCTATGGATATCTATTACTGTCAGTCTTCTGGTGTACAGCCATAATCTGTAAAAATAACTTCAACTGCCAAATTTTCACAATGGATTAAACTTAGGGGATATATTAAACACCTTTATGTGTGACTGTGCAGAGTATACTTTTTAAATTTTTTAGCCAACTTAGAAACATTACAGTGTAATTCCTACACCTTCTTTTTGGAATTTGCAGGTTCATCATCTTTTTGTATTCCAGTTGATAATCTCCTTATTTTCCTTTAGATTTTTCTTTTTCTCCTTTTCTATTGCCTTCCATGTCTTCTTGGCTCTGCTGTCAAAATAGATATACAGAACATTTTGTACATAATTTACTAGAGTAAAACTACATACTCTTTCAGAAAGATTTAAGCAGTAATCATGAGATAGAGGTTCTAATCTCTTCTTTCAAGACAGCTGTAAAATGCATTAATGGTCCTTAGAGTGTCTTGTGAATGTTTTGTAGCCTGAGTCTTTTTATGAATTTGGACCTCAGCTGCTTGTCATTCAGCCATTGCTGATGCTTCATGAACAATCCAGCAGAGAAACAGAAAGACCACTCATATAGTCTCTACTGTGTTTGTCCTGTGCTAGAATCCAAAACTTGTTTTTTGTAGTACTCCACTATAAAGGCAGGTACACATTTTGCTTTCATACCAGTATTATTGTAAAAAAATTTAGAAATCACAGGGTAGTTATATACGTAAAAGTACATGTCTGCAAAGAAACCAAAGTACATGTCTGCAAACAAACAAAACTACTCTTTCAGACTGCTTAACATTGATTAGAATCTTGCAGGTTTGGACTGTGCAAGTCTTACAAGCACTTTACGCTTTCTAGGTGTGAGGAGACATGTCACTTGACCTAAAAAGACTAAACCATTTTTATCAATTACCTGAGTGGTTGTTTTAAACTTAGAGATTGGTTTTGCCTGTGGATTTCTTTTTCTCCAAGTTGGTGAATTAGAAGATCCTGAAGTATATTTGCCTGTAGGGGAAAACATACATGTTGTTTCTTTATTTCAGACACAATTTTAGGAAAGACTCTCTTAGTGTGATATGTGAATTAAATATTACGTTAGCTGAGTGTCAATGAATGCATCAGGTGAATAACATTTCACCTCTGAAACACAAGCTAATATTAAAGACAGATTCTCTAATACTTTAAAGATCATTTGTAATACTGCAGCATTTCTGTGACAGGATCTTCCAAATAAGGTGGTTCTGCCATGGACATCGTTGGTTTTAACAAAGGGAATGTTTCTGTGCTGAAGATCTTCCCGAAGGCATCAATTGCTAATCCATACTAATCAAACTAATCCATAATCTAACCTCCTGTTTGGGAAAGCACTATAATATAGTGCTTTCACAAGGCCAAATTATGTTTTACCACATATGTTTTAGCATAACATAGCACAAGGCTATCTCATGTTTTTGTGCTAGACAACTGATTGTGCCTCAGAGTATGGTGCATAATCACAAGCCACTTTCTAGAAAATTTGATTTAAAATTAATATTATTAATATTAATTTAATAATAACAGAAGATAGTTCTATCTTAATTCAATAACTCAAATTATTAATTTAATAATCATCCTAAAATTTTCAGTTTATGCACAACATGTAAGTATTACCATAGTTTTCTGTTTGTGTCCAAAATCTCCTATTGTTGTCAGGCTGATTCTTCTGTTTTGAGCATTTCTGACCATATGATTCAGGTACTGCTAGAAAGAAAGGCAGTAAAAACGTTAATGATTGCTCCTATGACAAAAATGTTGATTACCATTTTTTCTGAAATGCTCTATCCTTTTTTAACATGGAAATTTGATAAAATGCACTCTTCACATTAAGAATGTTCTCTCTATATCTCTATACCAACCTGTTTACATTTAATGAAAGCAATCATTCAGAGAAAAAACAAAAAACACACAGCTATTTGTCCTCAAGACTAAGCAGTGATGTTGGAATTCATGTCACTTAACTTTATTCAACTTAAAGTAGGCATTACTCTGTCTGAAGGAAGTTCCTGTTATTAGAAATTAAGACAGGGAGTCACCTCAAGATGGAGATTCAATACAGCTTAAAAGATGGTTGAAACTGGCAAGATGAAATCACTTTCTTAACTTATGGTTATTTAAATTATTTACCACTGAATTTGTTGGCAAAATGACAGATGAAAAAATACAATTATCCAGGGAAACCATGGACACAGAAGGTGGAAAGGCAAATAAAGCCCAAATGATGTACGAAGCTCTATTAGAAAGATAAAAATAAAGTTATAAAATCAGAGTTACATCCAAAACAGATTGCCAGAAAGAAAGATGTAAGGCTCAGAATCCCACCTGTAGGTTTCTTGTCAAATTAATGACATAGCATGTATCATCAAGAGGACAGTAGAGTATTTCAAAGATGGAAAAAAATATGAAGGAAAATATCATCCTGTATGAATGGGAGGAGGAAGGGATTCAGTCCTTTGTCCAACATAACTAATGTGAAAAAATAATACTAATATAAATCACAAAAATGTCCACTCTATTTAAATAGGTAAGAGAAGTTTGAATAAGACCCAAAGCCATGTTTATTCAAGATGAAAAATAACCCTAAATAATGACAATAAATATAAATCCATAGCAATCTTTAACTCTGGTGAAATCCTAGTTGTGGAATTATACTATGCAAAGCAAGGTCATTTTTTCACACCTTACTGGGACAATAGAAGTTGAATAAGAAATATTTCTTAAGACAAAACATAAATTCTACTGTAAAATTACTTCTATTATCATTAGTTAGAATAAAATAAGAAGTTAAAAGTGGAGGTTTTTTAACCCTAATAAAGTTTACTAAATATTTGGAAAGAATAAATCACATAAAAGATGCTGTAAAACTGGGTAACTGTATATTTGTGCACATTAGTACATCACTGCATTCATGAATTCCTGCTGTGAAGGTGGTTCAATTATTGCTTGTGGATTTTCTTTCTGACAAATTGTAAAGCTTTATAAATCTTTACATTTCTGTCTATGGATATGGTTGAAATCTATTTGTCAAAATTATGCTTAATCAAATTTACTTATACCTGTATTTAGGCATAAATAACATATTTACCTGCAGAGACACACTTGACTGCAGCACAATACAGACAGTCATTTTAAGAATTCTGCATAAGCAGGAGCCCACCTGTAGATCCATTGAACTTTGGTTTTTGAGTGACTGTACGATAGACTACATATGCTGATCGTCGAGGTTCTGGAGAATTTAAATTAGTGTATCTTCCAGTTTCTTTCCCATAAGGACTGGAAGAAGCAGTTTCATCATTCTTACTTTGACCCCTTTGTTGGTACCTTGGTTTTACTTTGGGGTCCAAAGTCTGAATTCCTAGAAGTGAAAATACAAACAAAAAGTTGTGCTATTACTCAAAATTTGAGATATTGCAGGAGACTGGAGGCTAGACAATAAGATTAAAAAAATATTCTTTGTGGATAGTCCAATCCAAATATGGACTGTCCACATTTGATACTAAGAACAGAAACTAACTAGGTAGTGCTAAATCATCTCACAGTTTAGTAAATAAAAATGAATAAACCAGCAGTTTTCTGCAAATACCTTTGCCAGTTACTGTATTAGCTGAATTTCTTGGCTCTTCAGAAATGCATTTATTTTCTTTTACTTCCTTACAGCGATGGTTCTTTACCAGCTCAGTGTGGTTTGTCTCTGATGAATTAAAATAACATATATTTACTTTTTTAGAAAGCAGACAAAATGTTTTTATCCAAAACTGTTGTGGTGTTTTGAAAACATAATCTCCCACTTCATACATGGGTTGCCTTGGGCGGAACATGGTTTCACGTGTTAATTATTCTGTAAGTATCATTCTCCAAAAAGAAATTAAAAGTGCCTCTCTTCCCTCTAGCAGAAGAAATCTTGAAAGCCAACTCAAAAATTAACCCTACAGGCAAAGACCAGATCATCCTTTCTCTACACTTCATAAGTGATGTGTGGACCTTTGGAACACCCATGGTTGAGCCCATGGAGACCACGCCATGCACTCCAAAGGACACCTGGCTGAACTGTGAATGATTTCTGCCTGTAGCATCTAGATACATCCTGAACATGGGCAGCACATGAACATAACAAAATACATAATGAGGAGAATAAAATAGCAATAGCATTTGTTGCATAGATAGGCTCACTTCAAACTACAAACAGAACTTCAGAAGGAAAGTTTCAGTGTAAGGTAACAACAGTGCTCTTCTCCTGGCCCCTTCTACTCTTCAGGAAGATGTGGCTTTGTTCTTCCTTTTCTCCCACTAATGTAAGTAAACACTTTTGGTTTCTCTCACTTCAGGCCAGAACGTGGTGGAAATCCTCTACTTTTTGTTTAGTTTATGGGGTAGTTTAAAAACAAAATCTTTTTTTTTTTCTTTTTACTCTAAAACTGTCGAGAAATAACCGGGTAACAATCTACCTAAAGATTGATACAATAGTCATATTGATACATATTCTACATTGACAAATAAATTCTGAAATTCTTTGGGAAAAGAATGAAGCTTATGATCAAGGTACTTTGGTGTAGGTATCTTAATTTGCTGTATGTGACTAGTTTTTAATAGGCATACTTTATCACAAGTGTAACTATATTTTTAGTATTAAGTCCCATGTTTTGTGAGATACCACCTACATTGAAATCTGTTTTACTTGACAGAATTGGCAAGTGCACAGTGCTCCATGTGATCTAACACTTGAGCATCAAAGATTTTAATAACTCGGGGACTAATCCTGCCCACATTGAATCTAACAGAGGATGCAAACTAGCTAAAAGGAGCAGAAACAAACCATAGCATACAATGACTGCTATCATCTTGCAGTGAAAGAAATCACACTGTTAATGGGAAATTTCAATTCAGATTGGTTTCACACAAAATATATAATGCCCATCACACTTGCAGAGGAACGAAAATGATCTAAAATATAAAAATTTGGAAATATATAATAATGGATTACCTTTTGCATTGGAATACTTGGATGAAATTCGTTCTTTTTCCCAAGGTAGTGGTGCCTCAAATCTGGTCCCATCAAAAAATGTGCTCCTCTGTGTCCCAGAACCACCACCTCCTGGAGGAAAGGAGTCTCAAAAAGTTATCTACGCTCAAGAGCACCCTGAGAAAGGTGAACAATGTAGAGTGTCCTTTCTATATCGCATGGTTTTAGCTGAAATCAATAAAAAAGTACAACCACCAAATAGCTGATTCAATAAAGCCCACAAAATAAGAGGAGGGAAAAAAAAAGCTTTGAATACATACAGGTGTAAACAGAGATTTAATTATTGCATTGTTTCCCACTGGTAACTGTTTATGTCAACATAAAGAATGTTTAAAAGAAAGATACATTTGTATATAAAGGTCACAGGAAAATAAGTAGCACATAAGATACATTTTTACTGTCCAATAAAGTTCTGGAGCTACAAGACCCACACCAGTTTGCTCCAAGCTAGAGCAAGCAGCCCTGGCATGGTAGTGCATTGACAAACTAAGGGGGAAAAAAGAATACTACAACAATTACTACTATTTTTACAACTAATAAATATTTATGAAGAAAAAGGATTGAATACCACCGAGTACTAAGTAAATTCAAGGAGAATGGAGCATTATTCAGCTTTAATGACAATTCAATACTGAACTCAAAGGGTCAAAACACTGTGTCTTCATCTACATCAACCAAGTTTATGCAGAGGGATAGGATCCTGTTACACAAGATAGAGGACTGCAGCTTTGTTATTTCTCTGTAAGATAACTGAAAAACTTAAAGCTTATTCACCTCAACTAGGGATAGTCTCACAAATGTAACGGTTTTTGAAAACATTTAATCATGTGCGCATCTCTACACTTGCTTTTTTGTAACTCCACAGAATCCTTTCTTTCCCAAAATTCAGTATGAAAAAAGTCAATTGTAATCAGCTTAAAGGATTTTTTTTTCAGCATAATCCTAAAATAAGCATAATACATAATCATAAACAGTGGGTTTGATTGTTATAATTAATGGTGCAGCATGAGAAAGAGTGTCTAGAACATAAAGAACAAAGAATAACTCAAATGTAAAGTGTTGAAGTTTAAAGCATGCATCTTTGGTTATTTTATTTACCACATGATGTTCAGCAATGAGAAGCTGATGCTACAGTATATTACCTCCATTGACAAAGGATTTATGATCTTTTCTGGGAGTACTCTCTATTGGTACTCTCCTTTCTGAACTCTCTTTCTCTTTTCTTGCATTATTACATTTTGTAGGAATTGTGTTACCATCACCTGGAAAGGCAACAGAGAATGTTTAGCTGTGGGTAAGCCCAGGGAATGGTACTGACATTCTCCGCCTCCCACCTCCATGAGCCAGTGATTAGTGTAATTTCTCTTAACCTCTCATTTCATAACCTTCTTTCTCTTTTATCAGTTATTTGGATCCTGTCTAGTGTAACTGATGCATAACTTTCATGCTCTCTAAGATAATATCATAATACATAGGCTAAAGAAGACTGTGGCATCAAAGAAAAGACCTAGCTATAAACTACCTGCTTATTCATGAGTTTCTCACTTTCCATGAATCATATTTTTGAATCCTCACTGAATGAATTTATGTCATTTTCAAGATGTACCTAAAGCCTCAGAGAACTCAAATGAAAAACTGCTTTGGGGAAACATATCTATCCTTTCCTCTAAATATGTCTAATGATAAATATATACACTTCCTAAAAGCTATGTTTATGTATTTGTTACTGATTCCCTCATCTGTAGACTAAATGTATCTATATATGTGTTAAAAATAGCTTATCGAAACTACTTTATTTACAAACATTTTAAATTTAGAAAATAGAAGAGAATAACGAATGAAGTAACATAATAGCTGTGGTAAATATTTATGAATTTGTATTTATTTGACCTTAACTATGCTGGATGAAGCCCAGCATTTGAAACAAAATAGAACTCTTTCGTTTCAAGACCCTCGAGGGGGGTATTTACTTAATCTAAATTTAGTTATAGAAACGTTTGCTCTATCACTACATTTTGCTATCTAGACACTCAAGACAGTCAGCAGAGAGGGCAGAGCACCTCTGGCAAAGTGATTCATCTCACCTTCCTTTGGTGCACCTGATGATGCAATAAATAGCCCCATAAGATTTCCAGTCTTTCTCAACTTACAACAGAGAGCCTCCATGAGAAATTTAAACTACATTCCTAACATTAGGATGGTTAAAATTAAACTACGCAAATCTTGATTGTGAAGAAAAATTATATGAAAGACCTATGTTGTGCATGTCAGGAAAGTACACACATTGCCTTAATGACCCATTTCTACCTTTTCCATGTAGAATTGATGCAAGTAGTCACATAAGTGGGACTATATATCTATATCTATATATGGTAAAAATTAATGAAGTGGTTTGGCAATATGCTTACAAATACAAATATGTTTTTTGTAATATTTTATTTTCACTAAATTTAAAAAGTGGCAAAGAAGTGCAAACTATGTAATAGTTTTGCCCTGTTACAGCCATTTTAAAAGTGGTAAACACAGTTCAAGGGAATTAAAAGTACTTGCCTTTCTGTAAGTTTTGTTCAGTAGCTTCCAAGGGTAGTAGTTCATCTTGCCAAGGTGAAGACCCAGTTTTTGTTGGTTGATGTTTGTGAGGGTTCTGAATTCCATAATACTCTCCTAAACATGCCCCAAGAGGGGGAAAAAAAAGGCCCAAAGATTACTGTATTGGCAGCATTGCTGTTTAGAAAAGAGTGACTAATTTCATATTTACCAGATTTATAGCATATATCCCTTATCGCTCTTTCCTCTTCAATATCTGCAGTGGTCTTGGGCCTCAAGTTAGAAACAGCTGTAGGAAATATTTATAAAAGATTACAAGATAACTATATGAATATCGTCAACATTTCTTAATAATCAAATACCATAATGACTTTCATTTCTATCATAGGTTATTTTTGTTTCTGACTGCAACCTCTGCTTCCAGACAGAAAAATGACTCCTTAACATTAGGTATTTTCATGTATAATGGAATTGCAGTTAAAACACATATTAAGAAGCAAATGTTTGTTCATTTTAAATGATTCAAAAGCATCTCGGGTATTCATTTTGAAAATAATCCTTCATTTACACCCACAACGAAATCTGATTCAAAATGTCACCAGACAGGGTGGTACCTTTGCCAAAGGTTACTACTCTGTAGTGTCTGCTATCAGAGCTGGTGAAGTGAGTGCTCCTTACCTCTCTCAGTTAAAGCTCTGAAGACTAGCAAAGGCCTGCCTTCTATATTGTTTGAGTTAATGCGGCATATTCAGACTGAAAGCATGTTAAGAAGCTCTAGCAGGCTGCCCTACCTGAGGGAGAAAGTGAAAGTTGGCTTGGGGCACTACAATAATTTGCTGAGTGCACTCCTGAGAGTAGGTCATTCTCTCACTTTTCACTCTTCAGGAATGTGCAATTTGTTCATTCCCTAAGAATCTCGTATCTCTAAGTGAGATACAGTCAAAGGTTTAAATATATTAACATATATATATATATATATATATATACACATAAACATTCAGTCAAACTAGTGAAGAGTTTTGCATGGACTCTCTTCACTAGATTTAAGAATAACTTCCTCTAAAAAAATTAGACTGCCTGCAGAGTTTAGTAAATCAGTTGATGAAATTAAGTGTAACTCACTCACACAACCATCTTTTGTAAAAAACCTGAGACTTCACCTTCAGTGATGAGTCTGTACAGCCCTTGTTCAAAAATTTGTTTCCCAGAAAAGAAGTTCCTCCTAAGCTTGTAATTTCATCTCAAAATTTTGAAGAGTTTTTGATGGCCATATGAATTGTGGATCGCATTTTAAAATTAATTTAATAAAAAAAAGGTATGTGAATTATACCACTATTGAAATATGTACTAAAAAATACAAGGGAGTTAGAAAAAATTGCCTTGCTTACATCTGGTGACTATCAGTTTCAACATTTTAAGGATTAGCTGAAAACTATTTAAAAAACTTGTCAACAACTCTTTTATAAAAATGTAGCGGTTATTATAATAAATCACTTCTGAAGTACATTGCAAGAGTTGACAAAAGCCATTTAACTTCCTTATAAAAGAAAGAAAAAAAACTGTTTACAGTTCTTTTCCTCTCCATCGTCCTCTTCATCCTCCTCTTCCTCACCGAGGTTTATAATCAGTGGAGGATGAATTGGCAATAAAATATTCTCTTGATTTCTGAGTGAGTCTTGACGAAGGACTGGATGCAGAATCCCTCCTTGGACATCCTGTTTTAATGGGACATCTGCAAACAAGAGCATTAGATGTACTTTATTAGGAGTGAACTAGAATATCAAATCCACATTCACACTAGCAGGTATACTTTTGACATCCTTATCAGGATTGGGCATTATCTTGTGCAGAGGTTGGCAAAAGAACATCTTCCAACTCCAGAAAGTAGGAAAAACACAGGTACTAGTTCCTCTGAATGGACAGATGAGGCACTGCTGAATACAGACTTTTGAAAGAGGAACGTTTTTATCACTAAGCTGTTTAAAAAACAGCTTAGTGATAAAAAGAGATAACCAGCTGGTTATCTCTTCCAGCTAGTAGATAGATTAATTTGAGTCAGCAAACTTCTTTCTTCCAATCCCTTTTAAGACATTTACAAGATAGAGAAATGCGTGATTAATCATTCCTGGATTGAAATGAGTAAGTGGGTGAGTTTAGGATCCCACCTATGAAAATATTTTAAACGTGCTGAATAACAGGCAAGTTGTATCATCTCATGGTATCCATTTTGAAGAATTTAGCAATGCTAAGTACAGAATTGCCCATTTTAAACTTGCACATATTTTTTTTCCTATCAACTCTCTTTACTAGGCACAAGGAATGCGTAGTTCATAAAAATAATTTACACTTAATTAGAAGAAAATCAGAAAATTTATTATTTTCCTCGGGGATTTCTCTCTCTATATAATGTTTGCAGCAAAATGGCTTCAGTACTGGGATAACATATTCCAAGAGCCAGGAAATGCAATGGACTGAAAAGATAAATGATGAAAAATGTTGAATCTATTTGTACTGTTCGAGCTGACCTATTTGCAACTATAGATCCAATCAGGATTCTGTGCATTATATTAAAGAAGTTGGATATATTTTCCAGTTTAAAAGAAAGTGTGGGCATTTTTCTATTATTCCAGTTGTTGTTATTCTTATGCATCTCTTGCTTGCCTATGAGCAGCATGTATATCATATTAAACCCATTTTTATAACACTATTGCAGATCAGATTTGTTGCATCTCATGAAAGAGATGTGTAAGATAAAACACTGACTTCATAGAGCCTTTTTCACTGTCCAGAACAGGATATTATTAGCTCCGGGTAGTATAAGCCAAAACAAACTTAAATTAGTTTAACAACATTTCTAAGTATTAGTACAAATAAATGCAAGTTTAGTATTTGCAAACAGACTTTGAATTTGTACATATTGCAATAAAAAGTCAAAGGACTGTGTTTGTTTTCTGCTTCTGCTTGTTGGACATTGCTCATAGTTCCTCTTGGGCATAGTCTGTGACTCTCACCACACCTAAAAGTGGGCCTATGCTGTGTAAGTGGCAACTGTGCTAAAAGCAGTATGGGCACTCAGAGAAACAGCACTCAAGTTCTTGCTTTGGTCCTGTGTGGTTAGTTAAGCTCCACATGCTCAGATATGACACGCTATGTTTTTCTGGGGGAATTTCAGGAACACAAGGTTTTGTGTTGACTTGCTCTCCTCACTCCTGCTTCTGACATCTGTCTTGGTTCTTTGCTCTGGACTCTTATCCTGTTCTGGGTTCCAGCTGCCTACCAGGACTCCTAATAGTCAAGAGCTCCTCTTAGAGAGGGCTGAGGAAAAAAACCCAACTTGTAATGGTGGGGGTTTCCACAAAGTGTGCTGCCTTACACACTATTACTGTACTTCAGCAACATGCAACCAATGTTCAAGCCTGAAAATTTTATTCAAAACGATGAACTGGAAATATATCTGCACACACATCACTGTAATCTGATGTTATCTCTTCAAGGGTTGTCTCATCCATACAACATGTGCTCTATCAACAAATATTACTATTAGTGTCCCTACCAACCTCCTCCCCCACCACACACACTACTTTTAATTTCTCTTAAATGATTATCTGCATACTAACCATTTTAACTATGAGAGAGATCTGTCAAAAATACAAGTTAAGCAACATTTTTACTCCATGGATCTCAGCACCTAAATTGCCATTTGTGACTTGATCTTTCATGTCACTAATAGGTATGAAGATTCGTAATATGACAGGTAAAATAATTCATGTGGCAATCCTTCTTTGCCTTGAGTTTGCTGGGATAGCAGATCATACCTGATTGGTTCACCATGGTCCATTTCTTAACCATATTATATATTACATAAGCACTGGAAGTAAATGCTGGGAGCACATTTTTGTCTATTTCCTTACTCTAATGAACAAATTGTTGAGAAAATATTTTTACTCACTGTTACTCGGTGGCAAATAAAGTCCATTTATATTACGGGGTTTTCTGTGAAAGAAGTCACAGCTTATCCTCCTACAGCCTACGGGCTCTGTCTCCCAGAAACAGGAGAACTTGCTGTAGTTTTGCTGCCAGAGAAAACAGTTTTCAGGTATTGTAAGTATAACAATCAAAAAATGGACTAAATAGATTAGCACAATGTGAACACTGGCCTGAACATATGACAGTTCACACTGCTGTAAACATATAACTAAGATTTTGTGGGACCATGTTCTGATAGTTTACAACATTTCAAATTATCCTGAAAGTTATCTTAAGTTCCAGATAGGTCTAAAGTTATCTTGACTTAGGTCAACAGAGTTTGATGATGTAAAACTGTTACTAGATAAGAAGAGGAGTAAGGCAGTCTACTTAGTTTACTGCAGACTTTTCATGAGAGGCTGGGAGGAAAAAAAATCTATTAGTCACTTAACTGACATGTGGCTGAGTTTTCTCTCCTGTTCAATGGGAAAATCAGATCAATCTCCAATGAAATGTGCCGTATAAGTGCAAACTAGTACTGTCTTACTATTAAAAGACATAGGTCTATGGGGAAATATGGGATAAGAAACAAAACCCAGAAAGATTCCCAACAAAAAAATGAGAAGAAATGGGAATTGACATTATGAGACTGTTGTCATCACACTGCTCACCATCTTTCAGCTGTTTTTATAGATAACAAACAAAAGCCTAATGGGAGTAATAACTCTCTACATGGATTTTTTAAATTAATTATAATTAAACAATAATTAATTATTGTTTCTTTACTTATATATACACTGCTGCTCTTCCTCTGTTGATCAATGTAGCACCAGCTAAAACGTCTGCACAAAACTACAGAGATAGTACTTTCATGACAAGTGACTTTTGTTAGTAATACATAAAATTATTGTTCTATAGCACTGTCTTATTAAAGTTTACAGTTTTTAGCATCATCTCTGATGGTGCAATTCATTTATCCTTATAAGCTGAGATATCTTTCTCAAGCATATGTTAAACTTGTAATTCCAAAGAGGCAAGTGCTCATGAGCCCTACCCTGACTATGTAAACTCAGGTTTATACCCTGGATGTGAATGGCATCCCAGCTGAGAGCTGTAAATGCCAGGTTGCCAGTTACTTCTAAATGAATTTTTTGTGTCATTTTTTAGACAGAAACAGAGCCACACTTGAAAATATTGGAATATTTGGAGGCAGGTTTCACTGAATTCCAGATATTAACAACTTTGTCTATGAGTAACATCTCCAAAATTTTTGGACTGTAGTGACTACAACTGAGCCATCCCACCAGACACACTGGGGTCTGGAGTCAAAGCCCATCTCTCTGGCATTAACCCCTAAATCCCCAACTCTTAAAAATGGATGCAATAAGCAGGAGCCCATACCCACGCCTGGATTATTACCAGGTGGAATATAAATATTTCTTTGAATTAAAGCTATGCTATCAGCTGTCAGGAAAATCATAATCTTATCCTGAAAACAGTAGCTTTCCTTCAAATACTGGACCTTCAGATGAAATGAAACCCAGATGGACAGTGTAGCTAAAACAAAAGATAGCTGAGTGAAGCAAGTGGTACCTTCTCCATGTGGTTGAACTGTTGAACTGAACTGAAAGCAGTTGTTAGCCAGGATGGAATGTTACATTTTGACAGTTGCCAACTGCTCCTCCAGCTTGGGACATCAGCATGATGCTGCTACATGATCTGTCCAGGCTGAACATCTTTCTTTATCTCTCTTGCTTCCAAGAAGGCACAGAAAAACAAACTGTTTCAAAGAGTCTCCCATTCTAGTGCTTCCTTAGCATAAAACGGAAAAAAACCATTTGGTGGGGCTTAAATAATACCCAACTTCTTGTTGATGGAACTACAGTTTTGGGAACAAATCTTTGACACCACAAAGATACCACAGCCTGCTAGGCAACAGCAGCCAGGGACAGGAATGAGAATGTATGTGAGTAAGAACCCTCAGGCTCCAAGCTCAGGGAAGGAAAGGGAGAAGGGACTCCTGGCACCAGAGCAGAGATTCTCTCTTGCAGCCCATGGTGCAGCCCATGGGGAGGCACCTGTGCCCCTGCAGCCCGTGGAAGTCCACGGCAGAACAGAGATCCACCTGCAGCCCATGGAGGGCCCCGCACCGGAGAAGGTGGATGCACCCTAAGGAGGCTGTGACTTTGTGGAGAGCCCCTGCTGGAGTAGGCTCCTGGCAGGACCTTGGACCCATGGAGGCAGGAGTCCACTCTCGTGGGAGCCTCCGCTGGGCAAAGTGAAGCTGCCCCTGGCCCCGGGCCGGGCAGAGGCCACCGCCTCGCTGAGGGCCGATGGAGGGAACTGACCCCGATGCCCCCGGTGCTCGGTCGCTCAGCAGCGCCCTAGGCGGGGCCGGGCGGACTCCATTTCCCGTGGCGCAGCGCGGCCGGGGCGGTGCAGGCGCGCTGCCGGGCGCGGCGGGAGCGGGCGGCCGTGGCCATGAGGCGGCGGAGCCCTGTGCAGCGCAAGGTGCCCTGTCTGTTCGTCACCGAGGTGAAGAAGGAGCCGTCGGCCAAGAGGGAGCGCCAGGTGCCCGGGGCGGCAGGGGACGGGGGAGCGGGAGGCAGGCAGGCGGGGCTAGGCCCCTGCACGAGCCCGGAGGAAATCGCTGGGCCGCGGGTTGCCACAGCACCGACCGTGTCAGGGCCGCCTGGCCACAGCCGAATGGCGACAGGTTTGGCTGCAGATTCTGAGCGAAATCCACGGTAGCGGTTCTCCCCCTGAAATGCAGGGAAGAAAGGCTTTTTGGATGCCGTTTCAGCTCAGCCCCACGCAGAAATGTTGTCGCCTTGATGTTGTGTTTGCTTTTTCTAAGTGAAGGCCGCTCCTACGTGACCGCATTGGGAGCCTGTGTAAAACCACTCTGCTGTCCCCGCCTGTGAGCCTCGTAGGGAAAAAAACCGAGCTTGTCTATTTCTTTGTTTTGGTTTGGTTTTTATTTGTTTTCATTTTGTGGTCGAAGGAATATCAGGCTTATGACAGAATAATTAATTTGAGGCTGTGAGACGTGGGCAGGTTGGGGTGGCATTCACCTGCAGATCTCCAACCTGTGTTTCCTGATTTTAGTAGCAGCTGCGTAGTGAACTTGAATCCAGCTGGGTGACTCGGTCCCACTGGCGATTGGCTTTTGGACCGAAGACCTGAAATGGTTGCACAAAGGACAGTAATGTAATTGTTCAACTCAGGGTACCAGCACCATCGAAAATGGTCATGTAAGGGTACATCCCTACACTGTTGTTCCTTCATACGGGAAAAGTGAACGGGGTATTAGATCTGGAACTGGCACACGCTGTTTTGGGGTTATTTACAAAGTTTAGGCAAAGATAAAGTGGGGTTATGACTGGTAGGGAAGAAAGGAGAGGTGGTGCTGCTAAAACCAATGGGATTGCTTTCTCACTACCCTGAAATTTTTCTTTATCATGTAATCTTTAGTCTTAATATACGCTGTATGTCATGGTTACAGATTTATAACTAAAATGTGAAACAGACATGCCATGTAACAAAAGCATTCTGTTTCAAGACTTCTGCAAGACAAGGACTTGCTTTGTGTCCACTGAAAGAGACAGTGTCCAGCTTAAAAGACAAAGTTGACTGGGGAGAGAAGAAGGAAGTATGATGACTGTAGAGGAGAACATTTGAATCCAAACACAACTGCTTGCATGTTTGTAGTGAAAGTGTTAGAGAAGCTGTAATATCTTACTAGAAATTTCTGTTAGTTGGCTATTTGTTTCAGATCCACAGATCATGTATTTCTTTGCTCTTTTGAAGCACAGAAGTATTTAGTTGATAGCACTGATACTAAGTATTTAATACCAGGATGCTTTGGCCACCTTGCATTCCGCTGGTCTGTGTATTGCACTAACATGATGCTGTTGACTTTCAGCTCCAAACTGAAAGCGTGGGAGAGCTAGTCATGAGGAATTTCTATTGCCACTCTAATACAGGAAGGCACATCTTAAAATATTTGCAGCGTTGGACTGGACCCCTTCTAGTTTATATGCCCTGTTTAAAGTGGAAAGCAAAATCATCTTTGAATGCTAATCAAGAATGGGAAAGGGGGAGAGAATTAGCAAACAGATTGCCTTGGTTCTTCTGTCTTAGACCATTTTGCAAACTGTCAAGTTTTGAAGAAACAAGGGTGTATTTCGATAGTGTTAGAAATCAGTAGAGGCCAACTGTAAGGAGCCCTAGGAGAGCAAGGCAATAACATAGCCACTTGTCTTCTTTTCAGCCATTTAAAGTTTTGGCAACTGAAACTATATCTGGAAAGGCATTAGCGGCAGATATACACAATGCAATTCCTACTGAAAAGGTGGATGGAACCTGCTGTTACGTAACGACCTATAAAGGTAAGAAGGAAGACCCATATGCAGATTTCTCATGCTGACTAGAAGCCTTGCTTTACTTAGTTTTCATTTTCATGGTATGATTTATTTACAGCTGTTGTGAAGTCAACTGTCATGAAGCACCTTGACCACAAAGGAATAGCTACCATAGACTTAGCAGGTGTTTCTGAAGGTGTTACAGATTTTAGTCTCTGAAATACATGAAGTATGGTTTAAGTGAACATGACAATCCAGGAACTATTCCAGTTTTAAAATGTCGTATTAGTAAGTCTTCCTTGCACACTGGGACTTGTATAATAGTGTCTGATTTCCTTGGGTAAGATTAATAGAATTATGGAGTTGGAGTGGAAATGAGAAGACTGTGATTCATTGCATCGCTGGGGTTCTTGCCTTTCCGTGAAATTGTAAAAAACTTTGTATTATATTAGGCAAGACTGTATCTAGAATCTAAAATAGATTTTTAGATTCATATAGTGTAACTTATGACTTTAAATAGCAGATTTGGATATAAAATTTCTCTAGTGGCAGTTGAGAATTCTTGCCTGTTACACAGTTGATTTCAGTACTCTGCAGTGTATGGTTACCTCAGTAACATGCTGGTTTTCTCTCTCTGGAAACGCTAGGGCAACCCTATCTATGGGCCAGACTGGATCGAAGACCCAGCAAACAAGGCGAAAAAAAGTTTAGACAATTCTTGCATTCCTTGAAAGATTGCAAAGGTCTGTGAAGATTTTTTTTCCTTCTTTTTGGCAAAGTAAGTTAGCTGGTTGGAAAAACTAATCTAACATGGGAAATGTCAGTGATCCTGCTCCAATTTTTTTAACGTCACTCTTTACTTTGAGAGAGGTTTAAACTGGCATAGGGAGCTATTTTTTTAATCTTAGTTAGTTTTTGAACTTTTAAACTACTTAAAGGCTACGTGCTTCTTTAAACCATCCTAATTATAGACTACTCGAGTGTGACAGATATTGGTGCTTGTATGAAGTAACTGGGACTACTGTCTGTAAAACAAGGTTTAGATCAATGGTACTTTAATAATTGCATTGAAAAACAACAAACATTGAAAACTGTTAGCAAAATTGGCTAACAGTTTGCTGAAAACTAAATGTCGCATTTATATGTTTAGAATTTGCATGGAATATTGAAGAGGATTTCAAGCCTGTTCCAGATACCTGGATTCCAGCAAAGGACTTAGAGTTCTCTAATGGCAATCCATTGCCCGATGAAAATGGACATATGCCAGGTACCTATGATGCAGCACAGGTAAAATTGGGGAAAGGGGTTGGTGAGGGTGGGTGTGTGAATTTTGGAGTGAATTAGAATTAGTTCCAGAGTTAAAAATAGCAGTTATTGTATTTAAAAAAAAAGAATTGTAATGTCATTCATTCACTATCCAGGAAGGCATAAATGTCACATTTGCATTCTTCTGACACACAACAGTTTCTCTTGTTACTCTTTCTCTTTGTAGTTAACTGTGGTTTCTTGTTTTTGTTTTTTTTTTTTTAATGCATGTACAGGTCTAGTGCATACTTAATAACTTGAGATGCTTACTTTGGTAAAATGCAGTGTTTTCTCATAGGTTGGGTGCCTGTGGAGAAAAATAGTAAGCAGTATTGCTGGCACTCATCTGTTATAAATTATGAGGCTGAAATAGCACTGGTATTGAAACGCCATGCTGACCCAGGGCTTCTGGAAATCAGTCCAGTGCCGTTATCGGAACTTCTAGAACAAACATTGGAGCTTATTGGGACCAATATTAATGCAAATCCATATGGTAAGTTTGTATGGTCTGTGCTTAAATACATTTTTAATTTAGTGCTATTTTTGAGTGAAAACTATGCATTTTCTTTGTGTAAGTTTTTTTTAAAAGTTCTCTGGTAGCAACCTTCGTAGAAGGGAGAGAAAGGGATAGCTGAAGGAACAGTCACCCAAAAATACCTTAGAAAGCTTATTTGTCATGGGACTAGTTATCTCTATTAAACATCAGTGCTATAAAAATGCTTTGCTTTAGTCTTTCAAAAAATATTTTGACTGGAAAAGCTGTTTTAAATATTACTATTAAAATATTAAAATAACTTTTTAAGATTGTTTCTTGGTGCCTTTTCTTCACTTTTTTTACTTGCTTTTCTGATGGTGTTTAGTCCATTGAAGTAGAAAATTTTATTCAACCATTTTTGGAGCCCCTAGAATTAGTCATAAGTTGCAATTTTTAAATTATGAAAAAGGAATTTTTTTTAAGGAAGTGTAATTTAAGTTAAATTTTGGTTGTGGCTTCTTCCTTTAAAAGCCTTATAACAAAAAAACAATTGGATATGAGCACAAGTGAGTTCTAATTTCAGAGCTTTGCTGTCAGGATAACTTGCAAGGACAGTCATATCTGGTCTAAGCATTTTCCCAGTACATAAAAAGAACCGCAAAAAAAAAAAATTCAGTAGCTGTATTCTTAAATGAAGATTTGTGTTGAACAGTCAGTGAAGAGGCAATGCAGTTGTTAACAGCCTGGCTTAAGTATTCATCCATATTCATGAAAAGATATGCCAGATTTTCTGGAACTAAGATGTTTGTGCCATTGACTGTGATCTGAAGTGTGAAAAATTTAGCCAGTAGCGTTACGGTTACTGAGGAGGTGACCAGAAGGACAAAACATACAACTGTAAAAATCTCTGTGTCATGTTTATTTTATTCAAAGGAGAAGGAGATTTAAATAAATAAATTAAAATGTGAGGATAGACAGCTGCATCTGATACTTAAAAATACACTTAATGTTTAGTTAAAGGCAGGACGATATTGTAGTATCTAATAGAAATCCACAGAGTACTTTTAAGATAGCCACAGTAACAAAAATGAGAAAAATTTTAAGGTGTCACATGTTAACTAACAGGAATATATTTGTTTCTTTAAACAGGATTAGGAAGCAAGAAGCACCCTGTACATCTTCTGGTACCACATGGAGCATTTGAAATAAAGAATCCACCTACTTTGAAGCAAAATGACATACTGTCTTGGTTTGAAAGCTGCAGTGAGGGTAAAGTTGAAGGAATTGTGTGGCACTGCCATGATGGGTGTTTAATCAAGGTAAATATAAGGATAGACATGTGAAAAACACTACAATACTTCACAGTATGTGAAGTATTGTACAGTACTCATTTTTTGTCTCTTTTTCCAAATTTTTAAATAATAAATGTCCTCCATCAAATGAGATGACAGTAGAATTAGTCAAGCCACTGAATCACTGCAATGATGACATTGAACATTTTCATTCCCAACATTATGCTAACAAAGTAATTGAGAACATAGTATTTTCTTGCCTCTCTGTATAGGAATCATTAATTTTAAATCTTAATTCTGTTATTTAAAAATTAATTTCTTGTATTGATGACTTATGGAACAAGTATTATTAATAAGAATGTGATTTTTTTTTAATTAGCACGTTTGTATTGTTTCTGAAACTGTGGAGGACACCTTGGTTCTAGTTTGCCTTTTGTGCTTCATTGTTACTCATATTATTCAGATAACTGATTAATGGTTTTAAGTGCCCTAATGCAGAGGATCCTAGAACCCACACATACCCACACCCCCCCAACCTGGAAGTTGTGCTACTCTATCAAAATTGCTGAGCTGATCTTCTTTCTTTTTGTTTTAGCTCCATCGCCATCATCTTGATTTACCCTGGCCGCTTGCAGAGACATACCTGAATTCTCAGCCTGTTGTAATTTCTTTTAATAGAACTAAATATGAATGTGACTTTGAACCAAAGAGTTTGTTTCACCATTTCTCAAACTTGGATGGTCAAAGATTTGACAGACTCAAAGATATCAAGTTTGATGCTTAAAATGATTTTCTGCTTCTGAGTTAATTGTCCCGTGTGCTGCATTCCTCTTACTTGTGTCTACCACAGAACTTTTTACAAATAATCTACCAGCTTAGGCAACAGCCCAGGTACTGTATCATTTTAAGTTTATTCTAAATGACTAATTTTAGATAACAGAGATCTGACAGCCAGAGCGAGATCTAGCTTCCAGCATGTTTATTTTCTTTTCTGAAAAATCCTTAACTTTTGAACCCATTTCTGGAAACTGTCAACATTAAGTGTAAGAAGTATTGTTGTCTATCAATGGGTCGTTCTAAAAGCTTAGTTAATGAATGCAATCAAATGGAAAAATTACATAGGTTGCACTTTTAAAAATATAATTGTTATGACACTATTATATGTAGGATTCAGATTTAGGATCTAGTTTCTTTACAGTAAAGACCATATTTCTGATGGGACCAGAATTTGTCTAAAATTTGATAACTTTTTTTTAAGTAGTAACAGTTTCTTATAGGGCAAAACTTTTCCCTGTATTATTTAACATAAGCATTATGCTATTACTTGAAACCCCAGTTACTCTCTATCCTATGGGCACTTCCACTATTTTGGGACAAAAAGAATAAATAATAGAAAGTATACTAGTTTTATTTTGGAGATCGTTAGTAATTGGAGAGAGACATGGCTTAATAATTTCCACTTACAACTGCATCTCAATTAGGAAACTTCAAGGGTATATTAAGTACAATAAGGCATATAAATAATAAAGGTGAGACTGAATGATTGTTTGAGTTGGTTTTATTTTATTTCTGCTATAAAAGTATACATCCAGCTATATAAAATATACAAAATAAAAAATCAATTATGTACAAAAATACCATTGGTTTGGCTGAAATACCAATTTAATTTTCAGTTCTTTGTTCTTGGTTTTTTTAAAATTGAGGTAAAAATAACCAGGGATGTAAATACAGCCATCCCACATACTGACCCTGAGTTCAGAGTTAAACAGTATGGTCAGATGAGACAGCAAGTGCTAATTATCTATTCTTATTAATCTGGAATTTAGCACACTTAGCTACATATGCTGACATTTTAAGAGTTTCTCAACTTTTAGGATAAGCCCAAGGTTTCAACTTCACCTGAAACCTGTGTATTACCCAGTTTAACTGTTCTGAATTAAAATGTGATACTGTGAAGGAGCTGGGAGAGGTAAAACTCACTTTTATTTTGACTGATGTATATAACTGTTGACTAATCCAATTCTGCATTCTTAGGTGTGTGCAAACTAGTGTAACTTAAAGAGACTTGTATTATTCTAAGATAACCACAGACAAATTAATATTACATAACTGCTGTGGAATTTATTTTTTGTATCAATGCTGAGAATACTAAACACTAGCCTAATCAACAGCAATGTTGCCTGGACTATGCACTTGGATACCAAACTCTTCAGAAAGCTGCTTCAACTTCTCTTCTAAGATTATATTTTTTTTTACTTCTTCATTGTAGTTATATTTCAGATCCTCAAGTTCTTCAAAAAAGGAAGGGTCATAGTTTTCTAATTCTCTTCTCAGCTTTTTTGTCTCCTCCTATTGAAAAGAATGAAGGAGTTCCACCTTTATCAAGAACTTTGTTAATACAGCACAACTTTTTTTCCTTTGTCTTGAGGTTAAATGATGAGATAATAAGGATGTTATCTAGAGACAAAAAAACTCTACCCATAAACAGCACATTCACTAAAAACAAAATAGGCTTTGTAAACATAATGGTTTGAAATTGACTTGGTCATTAAATATTAATTTAGATATTAAACAGCTCTTTCTAGCTAACCGTAATTTTACTCGTTATCTTGCCTAGGATGATCCTTGCAACTCACCTTTAATTGCTGTTTTTCCAGCTCTAGGGCTTTCAGCTGTGTCTGGAGGTCAGCTATTTTATCCTTCTCTACAATTTCATTATGCCCTGTAAAAATAATGATGATTTTTTATGAAATTTATAGTAATGAAAATCCATGGCACAAATAATCTTGTTCGAGTAGTTCTGCATCTCCTGAAAGCTGAAACAGTTGAAGTGTGTAAACCCAGCTGGGATCACCAAAAATTCAAGTCATCTGGGCTTTTCCTTAGTTCTTGTAAAAATTAGACAGTGGTGTCTAGTTCTTGTGATTGAATGCAGTAGTCCAGTGACCACACTTCTGAGAAATATGACATGTACACTTTCTCTGAATTAAGCTCAGGAAGTCTGGAAATAACATTAGGATCTTGTTATGTGTATTCTTAAATTCAGGAGGGTTAGTTTGTTTTGGTTTTATTCTTCCAGTCATATGGCAATGTGCTCTGCTTTTCCCATGGGACTGATGCCTGCTAAATCTTAAGTTATTCACAGAGCTGCTATCTGGAAGTAGGCAGTCATTCTCTAGCAGCTTAGAACCCAAAGCAAAAGAGTATTTTAGTGAATGACTGATATCTTACAGTCTTTTGAGGCTAATAAAACAAGTGGTGGCATGAACTACACACCTTGTGAGGAAAAAATCATACAAAGATTACAGTCTCTTGCTCAGGATAATTGATTATGGAGATTTTTACTAAGAATTCTCTACAAAAGGCTTGTATATGTACTCAAAAATCCAAGGCCTTAGTCTGCTACAGTTTACACTATTTTGGCATTAATCTAAATCAAACAGTTCTTTAGATTTATTATCACTTTGCACAAATATATTTAGTAAAAATAGTTTTAGGCTCCAAATACAGGAAGATCTTTATTTTAGGTATTGAAAATTATTACCAGCTGCCAGATCTTCACTTGTATAGGTGTGTCTGTGGTTCTTATAATCCTCCATCTGGTGCACTAGTTCTGCTTTTTCTTTCTCTAATCGATTATTAGTTAATCTGGAATATAAAACAATTTTAGAATAATTTTTAAAAATTATTAAAGTATTTTAGAACTTTAACTAGAAATGTGCAATAGACATTTCCTGGTCATTCTTATTTCATGCATATTGGCTGAGGTATTTATTTATTTAGAAGTATGTTACCTTAAAAGCTGAAGCTCCTTGATGAGGCTTTGCTCTGTCCTTTCACCTTCAGGAAGATATTTGAGAAGCTTAATCTTGAAAGAAAAATGAAGAAAGTTTTACTTATGAAAACAGCATCCATGAACAACACAGTTCAGACAGTTTTCTTGGACCCAGGATTAAAAAATGAATGAAAATAATACTAAAGATGTAACCAGGTACTAGGTTATCAAAAAAAAAGAAACCAAGTGTTCATCTACTGAGAGTTTGTATGAAGCTAATTCTCAGCAGCCTTTTCAAAGTTTGCATAGATCATTGCTACATATTTCATGAAGGATGAAAAAAAAAGTATTCAGAAGTTAGATTTACAAAAAAAGTTAGACACGTAGCTACATCAGCATAATTTATACAGATGCTTAAGGAAGTGATATGCCTAAATCATTAAGTGCTTTAAAAATACTACTGATGTACTTATTTGCATCCCTAGGTGTTCAAGTTCCTTTTGAAAGATAATATGAAAAGCCTGTAATTTTGCGGTGAAAACCCAAATGAGTGTACATTGACTAGGTATGACCTGCAGTCATTAAGTTAGAATAGGTCCCTGACCAGAGAGGGAACAAGCCTCTAGAAGTGCCTTTTGGTAAAGATGCTAAAGCAAGAAAAATAGTGTTCTAAATAGAAGATAATATACAGTTTATGAATGTGGTGACAATTTATGAACCCCCATGAGGCTACTGTTAATGATAGGCTTTTGTTCTGATTCTACCTAAAATGGTAAGCATCTGGGTACCACATAATGAAAGATTTTTATCTCTGAGTTAATTTTGCTGCTGGTATACACTTCATGTTAATAACGCTGACATTATAGAAAAGGGAAAACAAGCAAAAATTAACAAAATGGTTGTTTTTTAGGAATCAATTCCAAGTTCTATTTATTGAACACATCTACTTTCTTACATAATATACATATGAATTCCCACACTGCAAGTTTTGTATTTGGTGCCTTACACTGAAAATGGCTGGTGCAAGACCATTGTACAGTGTGGGGAAGAAAACACGTACATATTAACAAACGAGAAGATGGAAGCTGACCTAGGTGAATAGTCCTAGGACTGCATCCCTGGAGTACTTAAAAGCCAGAATGTGGTACATCTTTTCAAAGGTACCTGAGTTTTAAAATTACATCACCTCTTCCACACATAAAATAGTATCTGAAAGACTTATGAGAGGCTACATGTAAGAGGCCGTGTTGGAAACAAATCAAGATCCCATTTAGGATGGCTAAGTCAATCCTCCCCCCCGAAAACCTGTAAGGAGTAGAGAAGTCTGCAGAACAAGCTAGAAGGATTTTAAAGACCATTTGAAGTATCTCTACTTACAGGCTTCCATGTGATCAGAAACTATAGTAAAAAAAGGGCGTACAGAAGAACATAGCAGAAAAACACAGTTTTCCCCTAAGGCTGCAAGTCAAGAATATATATTGATAATATGTGGTAAACCTCATTAATTGGCTAAAATATGTAAATATATTTGAGGCAACTATGACTGAAAAAAACTGTAAAAGAAAGGATTAGAGAAAAAATAACTACTTTGCCACTACAGACATTAGAAAGACATAAATTAATAATAATCATTCTATTCTCAGAGTCATCTGGCTAAATTTTACTCACTTGTTCTTTTAGATCTTGTAAATTTTTATCGGCATTGTGTTCACGTTCTCTTGCTTCCTGAAGCAGCCGTTTAAGGTCAGCAATGCTTTGGGTTTTTTTAGCAATATCCATTTCCATTTCCTTCAACTTAGTTTCATGCATCCTGGTAGTAGTTTTATTTAGAAAAAGATAAGGGCAGAAATACAGATTTAAATATGAGAATAAATGCCATAAAATAAACCCTAAAATATGCTTGGGGCATTGGCCTTGAAAATAATTACTGGTCTTATAAATACAGCGTGCTGAAAGAAACATAATGAAAAATACATATTTAATCTTAGAATAAAAGCTTTTCCAGATATTACACTTTTGTGGATCTTTCTTTGTGTTTACCTTTTATTAAAGGATGATGGGAATCTTTTCGTGCTATTGCACATAAACCCCAAACTACTTCATGCTAAAAGGATGCCTGTTACTGATGCAATATGTAGACTGGTTGGGTCTTTGTTGTACCTTTGACAGTATTTTTCTTATTATTTAATAATTTATGGAAAATAATGTACTGAGAAAAGGGCTAATACAGATACAGAAGAGGAAGACTCCAAGGGCAAAACTGTTCTACAATAAATTAGTTTACCCTGAAGTAACAGCAGTCTGAGAATGATTCCATTTTGCTTTCAGCTGTACAAGGCTACAAAAAGGTTTGTGTAGAATCCAAAATGTTGGAAGGTACCTCAGGAGAACATGTAGTCCAGTCTCCCATCTGAAGTGGATTATCAGACAGCAAACATTTTGCTACACATCAAAGAGCCTTCTGAAGGGTCCCTTGGATGACACCCCTTTGCCCTATTGAATACTTTCTGTTACCACATATGCTTTGGAATATGTGCTAGTGAGGTGGATTGCATGTTAAAGTGCCTCAAGCAGCTCCTCTGGATTAGTAATTTCTTAATGTTATTAACTTACTTTAAATTAATATTAAATTAAATGCACATAAAAGTTTTTATTCACAAGCTGAAATAGGCAAGTACAATTAAGCACAACCATGTATTTTATAGCTGTCTATACACAACTACATATCTCTATCAAGTAAATAGGACTAAGTAGAAATGTTCTTCCAAAGAAGTGAAGAACTAAAAGAATAACTGTATTAAAACTACTGAACCTACACTAGCTGTTAAGGGCCTACCATCTTTGTATCTTTCTCCTGTGGTCAGCAGCCAGTTTTGCCCACCTTCCTTATGCTAAATATGACCTTGCATAGAGACATTTTATCTCACTAGATAGTGTGGGGAAAAGTTAAAGGAATGGCTTTCTGAAGTCTTAGTGAAATGAAATGGCTCAGCAATATGCCAGAGAAGCACAAGAACTCCCCCAAGGGATCGTGTGGGATTGCAAGACGAAAGTGGGTAAAATCTTGGATATCAACAGTGATCTGACCTAAGGTAAAATCAGAGAAATCTCTCTCCTGTCCAGCTGATTTTCTGCCCTAATAAGATTACTGTCAGAGGTTCTGATTTTGTAGATACCTTTCACTTCTGTTTACAACTGTTCAAGAGTACTTTTGCAGTACATCATCTTATTTCACCCTGAGATCATACAGGAGTCCAGACCTAAGGATTTTTTACCAAAAATTTGCTCTATTCAACCCTTATGCAGGACACAGGCTGCTTATTTCTCTTAATAGCCTAAGCATTGTTACATTTCTTTTGTCCTTTTCTGAGGTCCAGCAGTATGAGATGATATCCAACTAAAAACTTGCCTCAAGAAGGGCAAAATTCTCCTTCCTTGTCCACTTTGATGAATCATGAGCATATTTCATGTGAACATATCTTGAGATATATATATAATGAATATTCTATATCAATCTGTTCATTATATCTGTTCATCTATATGTTAGTGTGACATACAACTACTATTTTTGTGCTAGTCACAGCTCATTAATGAAATGGGTTTAATAGTAACGCTTCTTGGACTGACCATGGCTTTGGAGTGACCATTTGCCAAAATCATATCTGTAAGCAAACCAGAAACCACAAAGCAAAAGAGCTTGTTTCTAGAAAAGAATGAATGGAATTAGAGTTGTTCAGGCTGTAGAGTTAAGATCTCCAGCCTGCGTAAGTAGGTTGTCACAGAAAAAGTATAAAATTCCACTAATTGTGGAGGTAAAGATAAATTAAAAAGTAATTCTGCTTTACAACTTAGGCATACAATCATAAAACTTCTTTTTAGTTTCTTCCATGTTGTGTGATACAAGTGATAGGTAACTTTCAGATAACTTATTGCTAAAGAGTTGTTCACATTTACTAGTATTAGCAAACAAATTTTTGATGCTGATTTCCAAGTCTGAGTTTTATCTAAAAATCTAGAAATGGTGATTCTCAAACTTCATTTTATATACTGGAAAAGATACGGCTGATCTCAGTTTTTCTCCCTTCTACAAAAAGCAGAATCAACTGGCTGGCTGCAATTCTGGGCCTACAGAACACACAGGAAGGATCTTCTGCTGTGCCTACTTGTCCCAAAGACTAGAAATCACAGTGGCTTTTCTAACACAACCTTTGCACATTCATATGGTTAAAGGTAGATTCAAATGCTACTCAACTGGAAAATGCAGGTTTCTGGCTTCAGTTTTTTGTTTCAGATTGTTGTTCATGCAGTAAATTATTGAAATACTTTTTGTGTTCAGCAGAAATGCTGACATTGCAGAGAGCAAAAATACAATACGTTCAAGCAGCAGGGAACACAAAATACTTCCTTTACCTGAACTATCCAGAGATCTAGAGCTGATCTGAAGAATGGAGATAAATAACTGGCTTCTATATAGGGGAAACAGCTAACAAGGCCAGTATTTAAAGACACTAGGTCTCTGCTAGATTCATATCAGATCTGTATACTGATTCTATATATTAATATAGAAACAGAAAATAAATTATGGATAATGTAAAACTATCTTCAAAAGAGAGATGAAAAATTATGAAAGTGTAACTTGTTTGTTAATATTTAAAGAGGATTTAACACTCGTGTTTATCTTCCTTACTACATTTTTAATTCCTACCTTGTTACAATGGACTTCCAGCTTTTGCTGTCAGCTCCATCAAGTTGGCTCTCAGCCAAATTTAGCTTCTTAATGGTTTCCTCCAGCTGTACAGTTAACTTTTCATTTAATATCTCCAAGTTATTCTTCACTATTCGTAGCTTCTCTCCACTGTCAGCTTCCTGTTGTTCAGTAAAACCAAATGTTTATAGAATACTTAACCTCACATGAAACACAGTATTATCTAAAATGATGGTGACATAGGCTGATTTAGAGGAAAACTGCATCCAAGATTACTAGCACTTCAATTTATTAATTCTGTCTTGCCCTAGTCCTTGGATATCTCTTCTCTACATATAATGAAAAAATCTGTCATAGCAACATCAGTGCTATATCAACCATTAAAAAACAAACAAACAAACCAACCATGTATTTATACACTTGCCACAACCAGTGGAGTAAAGGGATGCATTATAATGACCGTACCTTTTTCAGTTCTTTACGCAGTCTTTCGTTTTCAGCAATGACTTTTTCCATTCCTTTGGTTTTAGATTCAAAACGCATACTCAGCTGGTCCCCCAGATCACGTTTCATTTTTTCCATTTCAGACTAAATATCAAACAGTTTGTTAAAGCACGTATACATTGCTTAGTAGAAAATTTCAGATTTCAATTTTTAAAACGCAGCATAGTTACAGCTACCTAGCACAATAAACATAACGTTTCGTCAAATAATTAAATATATCCTTAAAGTACAACATACCTTATTCAGTACGTTATGCTAAAATTAAGTTCTGCTTTTCTGTTCTATATGTTTCATATTTTTAAAACACTTGTGCCAATCAATATCAATGACAGCCTTGCTGCTCCATTTTTTTTTACTAACTTGCATATAAACTGTGACCTAAATATAGTCACTGGAGATAATTCTGTACCTTTAGCCCCTCATTTTCCTGTTCAAGACCAAGTAATTTTTCATTTGAAACCACAGCTGGTGCTTTCTTCAGTTCTTCATTTTCTCTTTGGAGTCTCTCTACAACCTTTTTCATCAAACCAATTGTTTTTTCCAATTCTGGGACTGTCTTTCCACTTCTACCAGCCTATAGAGAGGGGGGAAAAAAAAAGTAAAAGTAAGTAAATAGTTCATCTTAACATTCTGAGATACACTAAATCTTACTTTATTGCTTATTTTCCCATTGCAACTCATAAAAAAATGATGCATTATTTTGGTATAACTTGAACCCTAAAATTCCTTGCATGCTTAGTTCCCCAAAATGTCTAATAATATATTCACCTCCAAAGTCAACGTATCAGCTCCTGCATTTTCTATGTTACCCAAGAAAGCTGCCTTTAAGTCTCAAAATCTGCTGTATTTTATGAACTAAACTGAAACATTAGAAAAATAAATCAAAGAACTACTTAATTTTTAGCTTTTTCTTTTAGTAGACCAATTCCCCAGTCCAACAGACTGTGCAATTGTTTAAATGCTAATACTGTTGGGAGGACTGGAGAAGAATGGCTGGGAGCTTGAGGGAGGAAAAGAGGGCCGTTTTTTAGCAACCCTACTTCTGCTGAGTTAAAGTCACAGGAGAACTACATTTTAAAGCATAGATCTCCCTTTCCAAAGGCATATATTCTTCTTGAAGGATGATAAATAAATAAATGTGGGGGGAAATCTTGTAATTTCTCCATTTTTCTTCTTTCACTACATTAATTGATGAGTTAGAAAAGCTGTTAAAGAGTCTTCAAAACCATTTATTTTTTCATCATTTTTGTAGTGATTTCCTCAGCAATAATAATTTAAAGATGCTGACTCTAGTTCCAGGCCCATGAGGTACCCCCTTTTCTTTCTAAGGAAGGAGCATAGTACAGTGTAAAATAGGGAATATTTTACTCCCTGGAGCTCCACATAAATCTATATAGCAACCAAGTCTCAGAAGTAAAAATCACTTATTCTTCTTCTCTAAAATAATTGGAAGGATTAGGAGGTTTGCGTTGGTACACAACAGAGTTAAAGAAAAACTTGTCACATCTTGGTGCCTGAAAAGGAAAGAAAAGAACAAAATTTGCTGCCTTCTCAGAACCCTTGCATACAACAGTTTCATTGCCTTGTCCAAAAATTACCACTGCACAAGAAGAAAAAATAAACAAGCAGTTCACGCAAGGTTTGAGTAAAAGAATGGAAAATTATCTTTTCCAGGTACCCAGAAGCAGAACTCATTCTCCTTTTATACTGAAAGAGCTACGAAGGCACTGAAGAGCTTTTAATTAAGTCAGCTTCCTTTAAAAGGTCATACAAATAGTCTGACAAGTTAGGGGCAAGAAACATATTGGGCGCTGCTGAAGACTTTTTTTCCTTTAACTTCTGAAATATTGTTCTATTAAAGTAGTTAACAGTAGCTGGAGTAAAATTTAACTGTGTCATCTTGTGTAGTACAACAAACAAAAACCTTCACTAGCAATAACTTACACTTTGTAACATCTGCATCAAGTCAAATAATTTAAATAAATACACTAATATAATTTTCATTATTACAGCTGTAACTGAAATTTATTGTATAAATATGTTTCTGAAGATAACTAATCCAAGTGATAAAATAAGGCCATGATAGTGTATATATTTAAGTGTAGTTGTAGTCCTTCTAATGGTCCTGTTAACTTCATTTCATTAATTTATTATAGCAGTTTATCAATAAAATAAACAAGAACAATTAATATTTGCTTTTGTTTGATTCCAAGTAATTTTGCTTCAATAAAACTTTGAGCTTTTTCTTTTCATTCTCATTTAATTATGATGAAAATGCTGATACAATACTCACCCCTCTAACGCTGCCCAGCTTTCGTTCAACATCTGCTTTCTCTTTTTTGAGAAGTTCACACATTTCTTTTAAGTCATCTACTTGGTCCTACCAAAAAAAAAAAAAGGCAATAAGCAATTTAATTAGATCTCAAATTGACGTGAACAGTTGGTGAACAAAATTACAATTGGTATTTCAACTGGTTAACTTTCAAAAATTTAAGAGAAAGCACTTTCCCATATTAATGACATTTTCTATCATTTCTACCAGCAATTCAACCTTCTAAACTTCTGTAAAAACATGAAAAACTGACAGTATATACAGAAAAAATATCTGTTTCTTTTTAAACAATTCCCCTAACCTGTGTCAGAGTAAAGGGGACTAAAGGTAAAAAGATGTTACCTTTAGTCTTGGCAAATCTTTATTGGCCTGCTCTAGCTGGAATCTTAGCTCAACATTTTCAGATGACAATCTTAGATTTTCCTTTAAAACTTCTTGTTCTCTTCGATACTGATCACTTGACCCTATTCCTGATGTCTTGAAAAAAGAGAAGGGAAAAAAATTATTAAGTGGTAATGCACTAGTTCAATACAACTATCAGTTGTAGCTGATTAAGAGCAACAGATAATTAGTATTTTTCACAGAAATAAAACAAGATGGTATTATCACCAGTTTTGATCTAATCTACTTTAACACCTCTTACATTTCCTAAACTTGCTTAACTGTTAAGGGAATTTTACAAATCAGTATATACCAGTAAAAATTTCGTCAAACCAAAATTAACTCTCAAACTATTGGGTAGAAATAAATTCCAAAATCTAAAAGACAAAAAAGCTATTGAGTGTAGTAAGTTGTGACACTGTTTCTGGGAACAGCATCTAATTTTAAGGATATATTCTGATAGTTTTTTAAATAGTAAATATGTCATAAGACATTTCAGTTATGTCAAAGAGATCACAGAGCAAGTCAGGAACAGTAGTACGTAACTCTTGTTCTTAGTTTGTTATCTCCTACAATCTTAAGTCTCTATCCATGGAGGCTAGTAATTTCTATTACATGAAGAATGTAATATTACATGAAGAGTGCATGTTTTATATTGCCAATTCAAATCATAACTATATGGTAAATTATTTTGCCTGACTAGTAAAGAATAAAACCTTTTAATGATATAATAATCAGTGTTTTTCACTTATGTAATTATGGAATTAACTTTATGATTCATTACTTTGCCACTAATAACAGGAATAAAGTATTTGCTTCAATAAAGCATATTTTTTAGTATAAGTCTAAGTAAGAAGTAAGTAAGTGTAAGTAAGAAGATATCATAAGTCTCTTAAAGAATGAAGATCATCAGCTTGCTGCATGTATCATTGAGGTTTTTTGTAAACTCTGAATCAAAATTTTAGTATTGACAGTAGCTTACTTGTGAGTTGTCATGCATGCCTATCATGAAAGTACAAGGTTTGCTTTATGGACCACTTGATGACTAGACTTCAATATCCCTGCAGACCATGCATAGGAGAGCATGGCTTTATCAAAATCAAACTATTCTATTTCTTTATCATTTATACTGAAGAAATGCTAGGGGGACACTACAGTATCAAACCTTGGGGATTTCACACAATTCTGAGGTTGTTTCAACCCTTTCTGTATAGCTTCCGTAATTTTCATGTTTATTCTCTGCAGTGTGTTGATTCATTTCATTATTCACATTTATTTGGTCTGCTTCATAGTCATTAGCTTGAGTAGAAAGTTCCCCCAAATCAGACTGATTGCAGCTCATTCTGTCAGTATCAGGCTCTTCTACACCTTCTTCTTCATCCACATTTGATTGTTTGAAGATTTCTTGCTTGCTCTCCTCTTCACATTCCTCATTAACTTTTCCTTTTTCAGGCTGGTTTATATTTTCTTCTTTTTCACTGCAGTTTTCTTTATCATATTCAGCTATATTTTTGTTTTCCAATACTTCTGTAGAAAAATCTGTGTCCTTCCATTTCTCACCATCTTCAGGATGCTGTTCAGGAGACACTTTTGTGCTTGCATCTGCAGCAGCCTCCTGGCCTTTGTTATTCATGATGCAGGTTTGTGTGTGCGCTTCCTCATCTATTTCATTGCCATCAGTAATGCTATTATTAGCCTGATGTTTCATTTCATCCCTACTCGAAACAGATTTCTTTTGAAGGAAATTCAGATACTTTTGTTTACTGACAGTGATAGGAACAGATCCGGTCAGTTTAGTTTGGTCACATCTACTCTGATTCAAGTTGAAGACAGAGAGAAGCATGAAAGAAAAGCAGAACACAGAAAATAAAACAGGAAATAAAGAAAACTAGAATGTACTGTTAAGTCTATTCTTGAAAGATTAAGGTAACTTAATAATGCAAAGCTTGCAATATAATGAACATTGTAAAAATCAAAGCACAACAAAAACACCTAATGTAACTGAAATGCAGCTCAGTATTTCCCCAAATTCTGTGCATGCTAAATTTTCAATCAATATGTAATATAAAAGTATTCTCTCAGTTGCAGACTCATATATCTAAAAACACATTTTCCTTATTTCTCCACATATACTAGAATACTGAATATTTCAGTGTCTACCCATAGAACACAGAAACTATAAGTTTTCGGGGTTGGAGGATTTTTTTAGGTTTCTTTTGTTGTTTTAAAACCACTAAAAGCTGAGTATTTTGTATCATGTTCTAGAATACTGTCATTTGAATAAAACCACGTAAATGACACAGAATACCAAATAGATAACAAATATTTTTGATAAGTAGGTGCATTTCCTCTAGGTAATATGGTTATATTATTAACTTACTGAGGGTCTCGAAAATGTCTCTCTCGAATATTGTCTCTGCAATGCATGAAGCTTTTCCTGGAGGTATAGGTTTTTGAAATGTAAATCTTCTACAACAGAATCTCTTGGGATTGCTTGCAGTGTTCTACATCGAAAAACAAGTCAAGGCAAAACAAACAAACAGCTATTAATGCAGAAAAACATCCCCTAAGGAAAAAACACCATGAACTTCTGGATTTCTACGTTTGATTTTCCAGTATTACTGAGCTAGTTATTCTACATCAATGTTAGCCATATAAACTATTTGAACTAATACCTGTGAATGGACAATACATACATGTCCAGCCTGTTCTACTCAGATACATTATCCACTGTGATAGTGAATATGCTGATTAAGAATACACTCCCTAAGTGCACTTAGCAATTTCAGTAACTTCCACCAACTCTAAACTGTAGTTATAATTTTACACAATAGGAGCCGTATGTTTTTCACATTATTTAGCTTTTTAGAATAATGAACAAATGCTGCATATTCTCTTAATATGCACAACTGCTCCCAAATAGTTTTAAGTTTGCTCATCACAGACTCAAAGAATAATTTTTTTAATTCCTGTCTGTTTTTTTTCCTTACTGAATTAGTTGGCCTCTTAGAGACCATCTCATTCCACACATTTTTTACTAATTTAGATTTTTTTCGCTTTTTATAGATTCTTTTAAAAAGACTCTCACCTCAAATGTGCAACTTCATTTTCTAACTCTAGATTCCGTTTTCTTAGTTCTTCCACTTCTTTTTCAGTTTCTGAGGCTCTTACTCCAACAACACGGTCAACAGTGACACCAGTAGTTTTCAGTTTCTTCTGCAGAGCAATTTTCTCTTTTTCAGTCCTGAAACATCCAGTAAACTTACATTTAAAAGTTTATTTGCTAACTTGCTTTCTTTAGGAGAAAATATTTCCCGTCTTAAAGAATCTACATTTGCAATTTGTTTGCTCAGTGAACCATACCCCCTTTTCTTTTTAACAAGGTCACCACGGAGATACTAAAAAAAAATGACCTAAACCTGAAAAAAACAATGAACATCAAGTCAGTATCATGCATGTCATAAACCACTTGTTGGTTTTGCCTTTGTTCACTGTGAAAATCATGCAAGACTTGCTAAGAATAAATGCTATTTTGAAGCCGTTTCAATCTACCATTTAACAACAGCTACAATTACTATCACAGTTTTCTTTCTTTTCTGCATCTTTTGTCAGTAAAACCCTGCTATTACTGTACTGAAGAAAATATAAAACCTGCAGAGGGTTTGCACATATGGTTGTTTTTTTTTAAAAGGCTTCCATCTCATAAGCTTAGAACAGTCACTACTGCAGTAGCACTACAGGTAACAGCAGCACAGCATCCAGTCCTCATCATGGCTAAGCTTCCTGAACGAAGATTTGGGAAGGGCTCTACTCACGTTTGTTACAAGCACGCTGGTGGCTAAAAAGGCCAATACCAGACAGACATGTCTGGTTGCAAAAGGCACAGCAGAAAGACTCCTTAGGTGGTATATTCTGCAAGGCACGAATCTTTCTGCATTGTCTTTTTTCCTCGAGAGTGATACTAGCAGCCTGATTAAATAACGCAGAGGTGAGAAACAGCCTGTCCTCCTAAAGCTGTTATTTGCTTTATGAGAACAACAGAATCCTAAGACAGGAAGCATAATAAAGGAATTAAATTAATTTTATTTTGATACAGTTTTTTCTAATAAAGGTTGTTGGCTTCTACAAGGGAAATGATATTAGAGGAGTAAGTAGTCTGCTGCTTGAAAATTAACTAATCCTTTTAATCTCAATAGCAATGTCAAATTCTCACCATCAATCTTATAAACACAACAGACTGCAATAATTATTACATGAAAATCATATTTAGATTTCCCTTATGTCATCATTTTGTAGCTGAATCGATTAAAACCAACTCACTTTGTATAAATTTCCTTCAATGTATTTAGCTGTTTGGATAAAGCATCTGCCTCTTTTTCCTTTTCCCTTAGTTTGTTTCGCAGTCCTTCCATTCTGATTTGCCATTTTTTACCTTCTTCCCATCTAATTATATCCTCCTTGGGGGTCTGTGAAGAACATAAGTAAATTATGTATATCCTTTTGAGTTTTTTTTCTTGAAGTAAAACAAGAAAACACATTAGAAAACTAAATAATATATTCTTCATTTATCAATTTAAACCAGGAAGCCATAGCAGGCATGTATGATTTACCACAGCTAAATAGCAGGTTTGGCTGGATATGCTGTGTAAAGTATATAAAGGTAATACAGTTTAATGCTGTTACCAAATTCTTCCTTAGCTTTTAATAGTCATTTTACAAAAAAAGGAGTGACACCTTTTATGAAATTAGAGGTGCCAGTGCAATCTATCCATTTACTCTGAATTACACATTAGACAGATTTAAGAAAAAGCAGGGTTTTTTCTCTGCCTATTTAAAACATTATCTGTCTTCTGCAGCTCTCCAGGGGCTTATTTAAAACATTATCTGTCTTCTGCACAGCTTTTTTTCCTATGAGAAATGGAATCTCTACTTAGGGTTAACAATTCAGTAACTATAAATTATACATTGGTTAAAACCAGTACCTATGGCATTGCAAATGGCTACTGAAAGATCACAGTCAATATTCCTGTAAGCTATTTTTGGTTTGGTTTGGGGTTTTGTTTGTTTGTTTATTTTTAATTGGAATTTTCCCTTCCCCAGTTATCCCCTGTACTTCGTTGTCTGTCTTTTTTCTAAACAGTTACTGCTACTAAGGAAAGGAAGGAAAGAAAAATCTCAGAAAACAGGAAAAATACACGCTAAGTGTGAGAAAAATACCTCTAGACACAAAGCAACAGGTATTTAAAACATTTCAAATTCAGTGGATCCATAAGTCCAGTCCTAGAATAATACTTAATATCATAACTAGTCTGAATGTCATTATACAAGCATGCTGTAATATTCCAGTAAACTTTATGATTAGTATGAGAAGCTGCTAATTAGTTACTGAAGTAGTAACAAGGAAAACACCAAACAACTGGTAAATTAACACAACTCCAATTGCTCAGAACCTCTTGTATGTGGAGATCATTATTGTGAAGGATAATCACCTACAGAGATATCATCCCTTTTAGGATTCACTCTTTTGCTCCTAATTACTTTGTGTTTTTACCATTGCATCGATTTCACAGAGGCACATTTGACAGCACTTATGTAATAAATTTAACTGCTACCTACAAAATCTTAGTTTTCTAAGATTTTTAATGGATCTTTAATTCTACAAAAAAGGCAGGAAAACATTAATATACCAGTACTAAGTAACAAGAGCAGTAACAAAGACCATGGGAAACATGAAGAAGTTGCAGCCATGAAACTGCTTTTCTTCTGGTAAAGTTTGGTTGGTTGGTTTTAGAAGCAACTGCGAGAGTAGAACTGCTTTGATCTAGGCTGATGATGTCTTCAATGCCACGATATAAATATCACATACCTTGTCTTCTCTTACACCTTTTTTTTCTGTTTCTTCACACTTTGTCTCAAGTTCACTCTCCAACTTTTTAATTTTTTTCTGAAGCACATCTATCAGATTTTGTTCATCAACTTTGCTCTGAAAAATTACAAATTTTTACAAACTTCAAGTTTAGTGACTGCTACCTAAGTTGTTTTTTTCTCAAGTAAAAAAATAAGGATTTTAATTCCAAGTTCGTAGAATTTGTTTAGAACCTCAATGATGTTTTTAAAATTATCTTTAAAGTATTATAGTATTGGAACATAACTTTGCACTCTGAACTGAATAATCAGCAGCAGGTATAACTCTTAAAAAATAATTAGATGATTCTCCTGTAAGTCAGAAGAAGCCAAAAAGATTTAATCTTTTCCCCCCAAACCAGCACATCTATACAGAAACTGGACCAACATGAAACAGTTTGAAAAATCACTTCTACCTGAATGCTACTGCTCAGTCTCCTAATACGGTTCTTCAGTTCTTCATTTTCTTTTTCCATTTCATTTTTTTCCCTCGATATTTTAGCAAATGCTTTTTGTTTCCTCTGAAGTTCTTGGTTCAACTCATCCCTTTCATCAGACAAAGAAGTTTCCTTGGTTTTACTTATTTTAAGGTTGTCTGTAAGCTTTGTAATCTGATTATTCAATTCCTCTATCTGTGTCTAGAAGAAAACAAACAAACCAGCAAAGCCCACAAATCAGGGTTATCAACGATACAACAAAGCAGTACAACGATGCTACCTAGTACTCACCATAAGCCCCTTTGTTTCTCTGTCAACAATCTCCTGGACATTCATATATGCCTCCTTTTGTGATGCAGCAGAAATAATCTGCTGTTCAGCATTAGCAGTCATTTCTGCTCGGAGTTCCAGAAGTGCTTTACTCAAAGCCTGAAAGTAATTAATTGAATTTTTTTTAAGTGAAGATGCTGCTAAAAAACAAGAAAAGGTAATTATATTTTACCATGGTATATTATGCAATTATATTCTATCTCCTGCTCAACTACACAAAGGATTCTTAAGCATTGAGAAACAGTAAACATTTAAGTGGCATGGAGATTAATTTTTGTTAACTAACTTTGTGCTGGTTCTCTTTTATGGCTAATTGGCTCTTCAGCTGTTCCACCAGGTTTTTCAGTGTTGCTGTGGGTGCTCTGTTATTTGCTTCTTTTTGGACCTCTAGTTCAGCTTTTACATTTGCTAATTCCTTCTCCTTCTGAGATAATATATTCCTCAATTCATTTGCTTCATGTTTTATTTGTTCCATATCAACTGTGTGCTTTTCCTGAAGCCTAATAAAAAATAAGCATTAATAGGGTACACTGCAATAATTAACAAATTCTAAATAAGTAACATAGGACGTGATTTATATTTTTTATTATTATTAAAACAAATGACACTCAGATTTGGAAACAGCAAAAAAAGACTGACTCAACAAAGGTGGCCTCCATTTAATAAGAAAATTACTCAAGAAAGTCAGCAAAATCAGATTAGAGTATTGTTCATTCTTATTCCTGGCCCTTAGAGGTTAAAAAAAACATCATACTTTTCTCCTTTTAAACACCTGCTAAATTTTCATGAGTTTAAACTGGTCAGCAGCAAACCCAAACGGATGTATCAGGGGGAGAAAAACAACAAAACACAAGACAGCAGATAACGCAGTAACTTAAAAATAACTTTCTTACCAAGACTCCTCAAATACTTTTTCACTGACTGGGACAAAGCTAACAACTGAAAGGCACTTTTCCAAGTCACAGTTTTTCAGTATTATCCCCATTGAACGGCTACAGATTAAAATTAACTTATAGTTACCAACTATACTAATGCTTTTGAGTTAGTTTTTTTCAGTTAAATCTTAAATTCAGCAAAAACATGTTCAATTTGATAGATCAGTCCTGTAGTAGCAATACATAACTGACTTGATGCACTCCAGGTTGTGACTTACATTAACAGTCTAAAAACTTACTGGACTCTGATAGTCTCAAACTCATTGATTTTCATTATAGTAATTTGTTTTTGTTTCTCCAAATCAGATGATGTTTTCTTTAATTTTCCAACAAGTGAAGCAAGAGAATTATCCTGTTCGGCTACAGTTTGCTCTAAGCGGTGAAAATATTTGCTGTTGGAAAGTGATAAAGAAGACTTTTTCCCTAATTCCTGTAAAATAGAGCAAATGCACATGATAAACACTTTAAGCTTTAAATTAAAGATAACCATTAGTGATGCATTTTTAACTCAATCCTAAATATACCTAAGCATTCATAGCTAATACATTTTTTTACTGAGATGTGATTCTTAGTTCACAGAGAAACCAGTCACACTGGTTTGAAAAGAATTTTGTGCATCTAATGATCAACAGAATAACCAGTTAAAACAAGTTTCACCTTATCATAAAGTGTAGAGAGAAATTTCATATTGAAATGGGATAGTTTAATATAACTATAGATTGAATGAGATGAATAGAAAACAAAATATAACTCTCTCTCCTAGAAGTCTCCGTAAGGATGATATCAAAAATAGAGACTGAGGTGGTAACTTTGGTTTCTTATACATGACTTCTAATCCATCTCATGTGAATTCTCTCAAGAACAATACAATAACTGTATCAATCACGCTTTTCTTTTTCCTGTCATCAATTATTACTTACTTTTGACTGCAAAACTGTTCTTTTCACCAACAAATTAAAAAATATAGGAACAACTTCACTAATCCCAGAAATACACATAACTCACCAAAGCAGTCTCTTTGAATTTATTAAGGGAATTGTCAGTGTGCAAATCTAACTTCTGGTGTAGAACTCTTAGGTCTTCCTCATGCTTCTTTGCTATTTCCTCTTGTTCCTGTTAGTTCAAAATAAAAGTATAACTCTACTGGATGTACACTATCACAGAAAGTCATGAAACAACAGTGCCTTCAAGCTGTTTATTCACTCATTGCTCAATATTACTCCACAGATTGAAGAAATAGCTACACATGTTAATCAAAGCACACTAAGTGAATACGATAGAAAGTCTGCTTTGGAAATGTGCTCCTGATCCAAACACACTAAAACTGATGCATGTTTAGTCTTGAAGTACCTCTGAGACAAAAGGTTTATGCTTTAAAATATGCTTTATGGATATATAAAAAGCCAATGTTAATTATGCTTAAGTAATATAAAGTATGCTTAGATACACTTTATGCTTTTAAAAATGCTTTAATTTAAAATATGCTTTCCATAAATGTCTTTCCTCTATCTTCCAAATATCTACCAGATATAGTCCAGATACAGTGCAACTTACTGTTGCAAGTACTGAAAAATCCCATAGAAATATACGACATACCACTTCTCACAGCAGAATTTTACTTTTCTTCCTGTCACACTACTTTAATTCCTAGACAGGCATCAGACACATAAACTCTTGGACCAAGCAGTTCTCTTATTATAAGAGGCTAAAAAATTCTATGTGAACCTCTCACATAAAAATAACAAATGGTCTCTGTTCTGTTACATCTGAGCTCAGAAACTTATTTTAGATTTCACTAGCAATGTGAAAACAGAGAATCAACTAAAATAACTTAAAAATGGAAGAAATTTTATTCAAAAAGTTTAACTACCTCTCTTGCTTTAGCAAGCATATGTTGGTATCTTTTTAACACTTCCTCCTTTTGATTTAATCTTGCTTGCATATTTGCAATGGTTTGATGAGCAATTTTAATGGCATGATGGTACTCTGGATCATCTTCTCCTTTGCCTAATTCAGCCATTATTTTCTCTCCTGATGATGCAGGCAATCGAAGTCTTAGTTCATTTATAACTTTGTCTCTTGATAAAACATTTTGTTCAGCTTTCCACAGAGCGGTTTCCTTTTCTTTTAATTTCTACAACAAAAGGCAATTGTTGCATTTCCAGAATTCAAAAACTGTATTTCTTACTTTTTAAGAAATGTACCAGAAAGATTTGTCTAAATGGACTTATAACCACAAAATGCTTTGCACTGGGTTCTGTCTGTATAGGATTACCATTACGTGTAGAAAAGTCCCAGAATATCATCACCTTGTCTTTTGCTTGGCACAAGGCACTGAAAGCAACTGATTTTGTGCTACCAAACTAAGATGCCTGTGTTTTACAAATTTCTATAGAACCATTTAGTACGATGTATCTTCTGTAACAGAATAGCAATTTACTAACCCAAGATAAAAGTATGTTGCTATGCTACTTTGCTACTTGTTAAATTTAATGTAACACTTGTTAAGTTTAACTAACTTTAATCAATGGAATTTAATCAGTAAGAACATCTTACCCTACTAAATGGAAGAATAAAAACACTAGAAAATTCTCAATAATTTGTTCCAATGGAAAAAGTATTTAATTTTATTCATGGTGTGATTATGTTATTTACATTTTCTCTGGGTTAAATATATCTAAGTGACATTTAAAAAAGTATATTTATTATAGAGGAAAAAAAAGTAACAGGCATAGAAATACAAACTTTGTTACTTTATAGGATAATTTATATATTTAATTACCTCCTCCAGTGACCTGCAGGTTGCCCTGGTTTCCAGGATTGTTTGAACATGCTCCTGAATCTTTCTTAAAGCCAACTCAAGTTGTTGTGCGATTGGCAAACTAGGGTCTGGAACTGAGCCTCTAGCCTCTTCTAACTGCACAGAAAGATTCATATTCATGTAATCTGACAGCTCAAAAAAACACGCTTATGAGTCTATTTTTAGTTAATTCAGTGCATGTACCTTTAAAGCAGTGCTAAATATTTCATTTTGTTGATGATCATACAGGTCTAATTGGCGCTGCAGTTCCACTTCCCTCTGGTCCCAAGCCATTTGCCTTTCTTCATGAAACTGTAACATGTTTGATAAAGGTGGTTTATTTATTGAAGGCAATAGAAATTTTATAACCAAATTCAACAGAAGAGTTACCGAAAAGTAAAATACTCAAATGTGCTATTAAAAAGAATTATGAAACCAAGATATAAACATCCATGTTAAAAAGTTATTGGGAAAATCACTCAGTAAAATAAGGAATATGCTGCTTTTCGAATAGCATGCAGAAATACATACCTTGTTCTGCTGCACAATTTCTTCTTCCAAATTATTGATTGTACGTTCATATTCAGAAATGATATTACACAAATATTTCACCTCTTCCTTTTGCTTGACTAATTCTCGATTGAGTTTAAGTTCCTGCAGATGGAGTTCTTCCATCTTCATATGCCATTCAATTACCTAGCAATAAATAAAACATGGTAGATTATAATTTACCACAGGCCAACTAGATGCAGCTTCACTCTGAGGCAGTATGGCACTTAGCAAACCAACAGGAAGATAAACATTCTGTTTTTTTCAGCTTCTTCACTATTCTTGAGTTAGCAAGCATGGCAAGCATATGAAACTGCAAGAGGAATGAATGATAAGTGCAGCAGACAATTGGAGTGGCAACAGGTTTCTCCCTCACTGACAGAAGTGCTTTGCAAACAATTTTCAAATGACCTAGAGTTATACCCTACCCTATGCACCTGTCCAGATGGAACAAAAAAAAGCATGCAAGAAGTTTGGTTTGTTTTTTCTAAAAGAGCAGAAGATTTTCAAAACCATTAAGCACTGTATGTATTCAAAAATGCACATGTACTAAGAATAACAGACATATTTATGTCAAAATGCTCTAGAAAAATATCTGAAAACTGATTTCAGACTAAAACATGCCCAGAGCATTAAAATCATTGATTGTTTGCATGCAGACTTTAGTCATAACAGATATAATCATATTATATAATACCCAGTGATCTTGAAGAGAAGTGAGAAAGACTTATTCAAATTTCAGGGCAACATTGTTTACAACAGATATGAGTAAGCATACTTACATGATTATAGTAATATTTCTGATGATACTGCTAAATTATTGCCCCTAGATTTATTTAGAATGACATGGATTTGTAGTGAAGATTTCAATGCCAGCTCATGGAACGGGACTTCAGAATGCTATTCTCTGTTTAATTTAATTTAATTCATTATTTAATTAAATTCATAATTTAATTCAAATTAATGTAACTGCATTCCTAGTTAGCTTCTAGCTCCTATGTGACTTAATTGGGCACAAAAGATAATTAGTAAATCTGACTGCACTGATTTTATGGAAAACAAAAAATTACCGGTTTCCCATTCTAACAAAGTTTATTTTGAAATAATTAAATTCTACATTGAAACAGACATTTAGAGAACAAGCTAAACTGAAATGTAATTTAAATGCAGATCAGATGAACAAAGCTATTCAAAGTTGTAAAATCACAAACCTTTTGAGCTCCTCTTGTATCCTTCAACGCACTTACTAATTCTTCTAAACTTTTCAGTTTTAACTCCAGCTCTAATGTTCTGTTTTCTGCATTTCGACGCTCCTGCTGGGCATGTTGAACTTCTTCCAGGATCTTCAGTTTGTCATTCTGTAGCTGAATCATTGTTTTAGAGAATTTTTCTTGCTGTGCTAAAGGCAGAGCACCACTAAACTGTCGCCGCAAAGACTGAACTGTCTGTTGCAGATGTTTGGCTCTATTTCTTCCTTCCAGTCGGGCAAAATATAAGGCTTGATCTCTCTCATCAAGCTTCTGCTCTAAACGTAGATTTTGGATCTCCATCTTCTGTAGTTTCGATTTAAGTGTTTCCAATTTGCCTACAGCAACAGATTCACTACCTTGAAGGGCTATGATATCTTGATGCAGTTTTGCAATAACTGCTTTTTCATCAGACTGTGCCTAAGAACAAAATTCATAGAACAAATTTATTTTTCATTTTGAATATGCTAGCACAGTTTATTTTATATTTTTATTTTGTATTTATTTTATACTATTTATTATATGCAGTGCCATTTTTTATTTTATATATTGCATGTATTTTATTTCACAGAGAAGAGCAAGAATTAGCCTCTAACAGCTTTTTATTTTTCCACTGCTGTTTCTACAACCACATTTTAGAAGTACACCTTTTCAGATACTGATCTTAAAAACTCTCTTTCCAAAATACTAGAAAATGAGGAAGAAATCTATACCTAAACTTAGAAAATATGGTAATGTAAAAGCTGACATAGGTGTTGGATTTAAGGATTCAAACCATTCTAGAAGACGAAACCAAATCCCAATAAACTGTTTCAGCTAATAACAAGGCACTATAATAAGTCTACTGCAAATCTTCAAGTCCTTTCTTGTCTTGTAAAAAATGACCAAACTTTCCTGACATTGTATTTAAATATTGACCATGATCTATTAATCATACAGGAAGAAATATTACCTAAACAACATAGAAAAAAGCTCAGGATCTGTCATAGCTACCCAGCTAGAAATGGAATAAATGAAGAAGGGAATAATTAATGTAATATAGAAATCTTGAAAGGGTATGGCAACTACAAGGACCAGCTTGCAAAGATCCTTCTGAAATACTTTTGAAGTTTTCTAATTCATTGCGAAGTTACTTCATTTATTCTCACTCCAGGAAAAAAAATATCCAAACAGCAGTGTAATTAAAGGTTGAATTTTACCTGATAATCTAAAATTTGCATTCTAAGAGATTCCACTTCTTTATCTCTGTATTGCTGGCGTGCCTCCAGAGCTTCAACTTGCGTTTTAGCTACATCAGACAGTTCTCTTAACCTTGCAGGGAAAAGGGGTATTGTGTCACTTGAAACCATTGAGTAACCTTTTAAGTCTGTCAATGCAATGCTAAGAAGAGATACTTAGCATGTTTCCTCAAATCAAAACATTTGGACTTTGTTCTTTTCAGCATACTCTTATCTACTATTCAGAGTTCTTATTAAGAAAATTCTTGTTTGTATTGTCTCTCAACTTTTTCACAGGATGTTTTCCTATAAATTATACAGAGGTCTGCCAGTGGTTAACATTCTCCAGAAAAACAATGCCATGTTTTTTACCTGAACTAACCATCTCTGTCCTCTATTTCTCTCCCACTTCAGGATATACTCAAAATCCTCTAAATGTTCAAAAAGTCTCATTCTCAGTTCCTTTCTCTGATTCTCCAAGTTTAATCATTTATTTTCAGTATTAAAAATCACTGCAAGTATCCCCATAGACTTTGCAGATTTAGGAATATAACAGGATTATATTAATTACTCAAAGACAAATGTCCATATCAACATATCTAAAAAGCTCATTTTTCAATTTATGCAAAGTTAATATCTTTTAAGTAAATGACAAACCTCCCTCCTACTGCAGTTTAACCTTCGATGTATCTATGCATCTTTTGAAGTAAGAACTGCTTTCCAATTAGTTTTATGAGATTTTTATACATATAAGGGAGGTTGTGGCACAGAAACAAAATAAACCTCAATCAATTTAAAAGGCCTACTATAAGTATCTAATTGCACACTTACCCTTGTCTATCTAGGTCAGCACTTAATTTTTCAAATTAAAATGAAACAAATTGTTTTCTTTATAGTTAGGAATTAAATGCTTCATTTTCAATACTAAATTTGGCATATATAAATGTCAGAAAAACAGGCATTGAAAATTATGTTAGTGAAAACTGAACATATTATCTTACATAAGTAGTGTATTCCATAAGATCAATATAGCCTAAATTTTTGCATGCTTCCAAACATACTGCATTCCAAATTTGTTACTTCAACACTTACTTTGACACTTCAATCTTGAGCTCCATCTCACGCTTCTCTAGGTCCATGATTTGTCGTCGATCTGCATCACTTACTGCCTTACTTACACTCTTTGACAGTTCATCTCTTAATTCCTGTTCCACTTTCTGTGCCTCAAGATTGATTTTAGTGAGCTTAAAAAAATCAAAACGAGAAACAAACCGAATGGTATCCTAAGCACACAACTACTCTAAACTCTGCAAAGAAAAAGCAGTGCCAACAGCATTTTTTCTTTTCCAGTCATTATAATACACTGTTCAGCTGTGTTGAGGTTGTGTTCAAAACTCAGTTTTGTTTTCCCTCTGCTTAAACATCTTTCTGTTTGCAGTGTTGCTTACACACAGGAACAGAAACACAGGTTGGTGCAGAAAAGGATGTTAAAGCAAACACAATTTTTATTAGTGCATTTTCTTAAAACCATTACTGCAACAACTTGCTCTTAACTAAAATAATAAATAAAAAAATAAAAAAATACTATAAGCACTTCAGGAAATGGAGAGTCTTATATATTTATTTACTACTTAGTATATTGGGATTGGTAACACAAAGGTTATAAGTGCCAAGACTCTTTCTAAAAAGAATTTTCTTTATTAAGTGATATTCTTTCAAGCAGCCTGATTTTTCAAGTTGATTATTAAATATTCAGTAACCAATGTTTCAATTCAAACCAAAGAGCATTAAGATAGATAATCTGAAAAGGATTAGACAACACAGAGAAGTCTCAAGATTTAATTTACTACATACAGTTGTGGCACATTAATCTGATACCACTTCTTAATAAAATAATTGATTTCCTAAACAAATTAAAAAAAAGTGTGGGGTTTCTTCTTATCTGCACTTTGCATATGTGAGACAGTACTATCTGGAAAACAGTCATATTGAAGTAGATTTATGAGTTAAAAAGATGTATAGTAGACTTCTAGTTATCAGTTCTTAAACTGGTATCATTTAAAACTTCCATTAATTACCTCAGCACAATCATGTTACCCGTCTCAAAAAAAAAGAAATTATACCAGATTAGGAGGCACTGGCAACAGAAGTATATTAAACAGAAAATGTATGTCCTGGAGCTACAGAAATGAGAAAAAGGGATGCAGAGGTACTAATAAGAAAAAATTGTGGCATTAGGAGTTCATCAACTCATAATGAAGGAATACCAGCAGACCTTAAATGTATCACAGGACAAATAATATATGTGAAAAAGTAAAATGGGACACTTCAGGGAGCGTCACCTGAAGTGTTTATTAAGGAAACAAAGAAGTCATCCCATCAGAAAAGCTTTAAAAATGGTGCTGCTGAATAGCTTTATACACTTTCAGTTACTCCATCACCCGGATTAATTTAAAGCAAAACAGCGTAACAAACACCACTAAAACAACAGAGAAATGGGGAGTCACATAACTGCAATCTAAAATAGCTTGGCTAAACTCTAGCAAAGGACAAGGAGGGGGAATGAATACAATCTATCAGCATTCAGAGAATCACAGAATATGCTGAGCTGGAAGGAAACCACAAAGATCATGGAGTCCAGCTCCTAGCCATGCACAAGACCATCCTCAAGAGTCATACCATGTGCCTGAGAATATCATCTTGAACTCTGTCAGGCTTGGTGCTGTGACCACTTCCCTGGGAAGCCTGTTCCAGTACCCAACCACCCTCTGCGTGAAGAACCTCTTTCTAATATCCAACCTAAACTTCCCCTGACACAACTTCAGGCCATTCTCTTGGGTCCTGTCACTGGTCACCACAGAGAAGAGATCAGTGCCTGCCCCTCTTCTTCCCCTCATGAGGAAGTTGTAGACTAAAATGAGGTCTCCCCTCAGTCTCCTCTTCTATTCACTGGCTGAACAGACCAAGTGATCTCAGCCAATCTTCATACAGCTTCCCCTCAAGGCCCTTCACCATCTTCATTACCCTCCTTTGGAGACTCTCTGAGAACTTAATATCTTTCTTATGGTGACCAAAACTGCACACAACATTCAAGGTGAGGCCACACCAGTGCAGAGCAGAGCGAGACAATCCCCTCCTTCGACCGGCTGGTGATGTTTTGCCTGGTGCCCCCCAGGACACGGTTGGCCCTCCTGGCTGCCAGGGCACTGCTGACTCATCTTCAACTTGCCATTGACCAGGACCCCCAAGGTCCCTTTCTGCAGCACTGCTTTTCAGCATCTCATTCCCCAGTTTATACGAATATCTAGGGTTGCCCCATCCAAGTGCAGGATCTGGCACTTTCTCTTGTTCAACTTCCTATTTTTGGTGATTGCCTGGTCCTCTAATTTGTCAAGATCTCTCTGCCAACATATTCATTCTTTCTTTGCATTTAAATTATAGACCCATAATAGCCCAAGGACAAATGTGTACAACTCCCATAAATACATTTAGACTAAAAATTATAAAAAAGTCTCACACTATTAAAAAATAAATTTATATAAAGAAATTAAAATATGAATAGTGGAGACCAAAAAACCTAACAAGATGAAAACTGATAGGACAGGAATACTAAGGATCATCAGCTTCAATAGCATATGACTTCTATTCCTGTACTATAAACAAAATTTGGCATGGTACAGGGGACATAGCCAGTCTGTACCAGAAACATGACACTACTATTTGCACAAAGGATGCAACATTCTACCTTTTTTTTGAATAATTGTTAAATTATAAGGAAAAATTAGTAGAAAAGAGATCATATGCATTAGACAAAAGAAATTAACAGGTCAAGAACAGACATTTTTGTAGCATTCTGCTGATAAAAATATAAACTATCTGTTAAGATGCTCAGAATATGTTTTATAGATATTAACTAATGTTTAAAATGAACTATTGACAAATTAGTTATATTTTTACCAGTGTCTTGTGCATGCGAAATTGCAGCTATATTTTGAACCATAAGTTTATTTGCCAGTCCTGATACAAAATAGATTAATGCTTTTTGAAAAGCTCAAAAATATGCTCTTAAAATGTATCAAATTATGTTGTTAAATCTCAGTAGATTTACCTCAGCAAATTTTGTTTCCAATTCAAAATTACGTTCTTCTATTTGCTTTACAGTATTCCTCAAATGTTCATACATTCGTTGTGAATGTTCTGCTCTCTGTCTTTCATTTAGTTCCTTCATTTCCAACATTGTGATTTTCTTAGAAATGGACAAAATCTCACTGTTGGTTATTGCTTTTGTGGTCTTGTCCATGGAACTGTCATCCCCTACAAGAAAAAATATTTAAATTAGGGAATACAGAAGCTGATTCAACTATGAAAATTATTTCCACTACAAAACTGAACATGAGCTTTGCTTTATCTGTGTCAGATAAACTTCATCAAAACACCTGTATTATTTTTTAAACTGGAGGCGTAGTTATCTTGCCTTATTACATGTTTGAAAAGTATCTAATTTGAATGAAATACTACTATAAATTATAAATGCATATATCTGCAACCATGGTTATTGAAACTGATAACTATTTTCAATCTAGCCTTTCACTTTGTCCTTAATTCAGCTGGTAAATCTTCAGGAAATTAAAAGAAACAGATGTGAATGAGTTCTTCTTGAATAATGGGAATGTAAGCTATACAAACAAGCCCCAGCTATCAAGAAAAAATGCTTTGTTACAGAGTATCCAAACAAGAAAAAGAAATCACTTTCTTGATGACCTCTGAACTACTATGACTGACAATCAAGTTAGAACATATTAAGAAAAAAATTCAGGTCATGTTGCTTTAAAAGCTTTCAGACCCGGTAACTCAAGAAAAGTCAAAGTGCAAGAGTTTCCAGAGGAAAATGCCAAACTTGGTTTTAGTCAAACAGATAAGTAAAATGTAACATACAAACAAAAAAATTCACCAAAAAAATTAAGACCATTACCGAAAGATATAAAATAGTTTTTATTTTTTATTTTGGTTATTTTAAGATACATCGATTTTAAAACATTTTCAAATATTTCTTTTATACAGGATACACCATTTGGTTTTTAATGTTGCAATATAACTTTCATACTTACCCAGTTTAGTCATTTGTTCCCAAGCCTGTTCCACAGTGTGAAGTTTCTCTTTCGTGATCTCCAGTTCTTTATTCAATGAATTTATCTGTGCTTTCAAGGATTCATTCTCATGCTGTGTAATAGAAAAGTTTCAGCATAACTGCAAACTATTTAATTGTAGCAGATTTCATGTTTAGTATCTATGAAATCTTTCAGATTAACAGATGTTACCTATGTACAACCCATAACCTACATATATGGCAACAAAGAGCAACAGAAGAGCATGTTTCCTCCTAACTGTAAAAATGTTAGTCTTTGCTGTGTTCTATCTTACTGCCAACTATAATACTATGAACAGTTATTACCAGTGGCTGGGATTCCTACAGTGTCTAGAATTAGATGAAGGAATCTTCGTTTGTCACACTAAGCACCTTGTTATTAGTTCGGAAAAAAGAAGTACTTCTGGAGGATATTTCATCCCACACACAATACTCCATCTTGCACATAAATATATATTTGAGACGTATCATATGCTTCTTTTAGGCATCTAATATGATGCCAAACATTAGTTTTGTAAATGTTCCTTCACTCCTCCAAATAGAAACACAGATTTCCACACTAACCAGTAAAACAAATCAAATACTTCTTGTTAATTTTCAATCTTTAGTTTTTGAAATACGTTTTTAGTTGATAAATGATTCTCTAGCTCTACGAAATTGCTGAAATGGGCAACACAAGTTTTCATACACACAAAATTCCAAAAAATAGACAAGGAATCATTCATTCATTACCACCTGTTAAAAGTGGGAGGTAGTAACACATCTTTGAAGCCAACTTCACAATTTATAAAAAGAAACTTCTACTTCAGAATAAAAGTTCAAAGAAAAAGTTAAATATTTAACGTCCCTACAACATTTTGCAAGCATATTGTGAGTGATCCTTGGTGATTTTTTTCTATAGAGGTCAAATTCCAAAGCTTTACTCATTTTTGGAACTGAACATTTCATTCTTGTGAAAGCTGAGAATTAGTAAAAGCACATACTTTGAGAGAAAGCTTTGAAAGTGTTTACATTCATTCTACTTTTCTTATGACCTCCAAAACTCAAGATGATAGCAAATATTCCTTCTGCCAGCCAGGTTTTAGTAATCAAAGAACTAAAAATAATTTCTGAGGGAATATACCTAAAGCTTAATTTAAAAAGCAAGCAAACAAAAAACCAAAGAACCAAAACAATTAAACAAAATGCATTTATGTCTGCCCATTGTAATAAAATCTGGAACTCTGTGTATGTTTGTCAGTGTACTGAAGAATACCAGGATAGCAAATTAAAATTCAATAGCAACAGTCAGACTGGCTCAAACATCTCATACTCACTATGAAACTGTTCTAACCAGCAGTTTTAGTGCTGGGACTTCTGTTCTATCTTCCTCTTAAGTGAGAACAAAAACCAAAGCAAGATGAACATATAAGAAGATTCTTCCCCTTGGGGTTCAAATGTAACACAAACATTACCTCCATGTGTTCCATGTTTGTTGTCCGTTGGACAAGCAAATTATCTTTTTGTAACATATCTCTGTATTTAGCAGTTAATGCATTGTACTGCTTATTAGCCACTTCTAGCTCAGACAACGGCACACTACCATCCAGCACTTTTTGCAGAGCGGCAATCTTAAAGCTGGCCATTTCCTATGAAAATAATGAACAGTGGGTTAATAAAACGGATCAGCTACATATTGAAATATAAAATTACTCCACGTAAAAAGAATACTACTTAATATAATGCTTTAGACATGGGTTTATTTTCCTAAATTACCCTTCCTTTTTAAAAATTGCCTGCAATAAACATTGACAAAATTTCTCTGGTATTCCTAGAGCGACCTGCAAGGCCAAAGAATAAGATTTGATTTCATATGACACTTTCAACAAAAATAACTTTTTGAAGCAACTGCAGAAGGGGAAAACCAACAAGTTTCATATGATGATCATAGAATCATAGAATGCTTTGGGTTGGAAGGAACCTTAAAGATCATCTCATTGCAATCCCTCTGCCATAGGCAGGGACACCTTCCACTTGACCAGGTTGCTCAGAGTCCCATCTAACCTGGCCTTGAACACTTCTAGGGATGAAGCATCCACAACTCTTCCAGGCAACCTGTTACAGTGCCTCACTACCCTCACTGTAACAAATTTCTTCCTAATATCTAATCTAAACCTGTCCTCTTTCAGTTTGAAGCCATTCCTCTTTGTACCATCACTGCATGCTCTTGTAAACAGTCTCTCTCCATCTCTCTTGTAGGCTCCCTTCATGTACTAGAAGGCCATAATTAGGTCACCCTGAAGCTTTCTTCTTTTCCAGGCTAAATCCTAATTCTCTCAGCATTTCCTCACAGGAGAGGTACTCCATCCTTCTAATCAACTTAGTGGCCCTTCTCTGGACTCGCTTCAGCAGGTTGATGTCCTTCCTGTGCTGGGGACCCCAGAGCTGCACACAGTACTCAAGGTGGGGGTCTCATCAGAGCAGAGTAGAGGGACAGAATCCTCTCCCTCACCCTGCTGGCCACACTTTTTGGTTTTATGCAGCCCAGGACATGATTGGCTTTCTGGGTTGCAAGTGCACATTGCTGGGTCACGTCCAGCCTCTCATCCACCAGCACCCCAAAATCCTTCTTGTCAGGGCTGCTCCCAATCTGTTCATCCCCCAGCCTGTATTGAGACGTGGGGTTTCCCCAACCCAGATGCAGCACTTTGCACTTGGTCTTGTTAAACTGCATGGATTCCCATGGGCCCACTTCTCGAATCTGTCTGGGTCACAATGTTTTTATAACAGCATCTAGGAAGCTTTTGGGTAATGCACTCAAGAAACTAGTGCTAACTCCATTTAAAAACAATGGATTTATACCTAAATTGTAAAAATAAAAATGTGTGCTATTACTACAATAAACTATACCTTGAATCGTTGCAAGTTTCCAATCTTCCCTATAACTGCAGTCTCCATATGTGTTATTTCACCCTTTAATTTCTCATTTTCTTTTCTAAGATGGCGTTCCATTTCAAGCAAAGTTGTGCACTGCCTTGTTAGTGATTTTTCATTAACTCTTAAAACAGTTATTTTTCTATTATTTTCTGCAAGTACTTTTTTTGTTTCATCAGGATCCAGCTGAAGTGCATCGAGTAGATTCTGTAACACATTTTTTAACAAGAACCTTGAACAGAAATATGGTAAAACACAACTCCATAGACAAGCTTGCTTGCATATTTTTTAATCTAGGTGGAAAAATTTCATTAATCTGTCTGAAATAACTTCTTTTTGCTAATAAAACGTATGTACACTCAACACATGCATAAGCATACAACATTCTATCAAAAGAAAAAATTGAATCTCCAAAACTATTAACTTCTGAGGAACAGAAGCTAAATACCTTTGACTGACTAAATAAAATTGTAGTTAATGCTGATATTTTCAAAACTTAGAAAAAGAATAGTTCTCTGCATTTACTGTCATCTGTCGTCCCCTTTTTACTAGAATCAAAACAAATGTATTGGGGAAATTTTCTAAACAAAATAGAAGTCCTGTGGTTCCAAACACTAATAATGTCCTACTTTGAAGACCAAACCCATAAAATTTGCAAAGTAACCACAGGATCCCTCTTACAGAAACGCGTGTGCGCACACACATGTTTGTATACATGTATAAATCTAAGGAGGGGCAGCGGTGGGGAGAGGAAACTATGGCAACTTAGGTCACAGGTGCCACGTGAGCTTTAGCTTTGCTGTCGCACACATCAGCCGGCCAAGGAGACAGGTAGTAGAAACCAGAGCTGTAAATTCCCAGATTGCTATGAGCTTAATAAACAAGAATGAACAGGTAGCTAGAAAAAAAATCCAGAGTCCTGGAAGTCTGATACTTTTCCGATCAAGAAGCCTATTTTTCTTAAGCTTTCAGAAGTAAGCATCACACTATCACTGATCACTCACAGTGAAGTCATTTCAAAGATTGTTTAATCTGAAAATGTCAAACTAATTCTAAACAAAATTACACACTAACAAAAAGTAATGCTAAATAGTAGTATCTATTACTTATGTTTGGATAGGTATGTCTCTGGAAATAAAAGCTATTAGGAAATGGTAATTTCTTAAAATATCTCAGCAATATTTTTATAGCACTGCTAACATCATTAAACTCCATTAATTTTAAAATCATTTAAAAAACAAATGTCAGAAATATCTTAATTCTGCTACAGTCTCTTCCTGTGACTCCAGAAATGCAGAACAAGATACTGAAGTAATTAAGTAAGATGGCGTGCGCTCTCTTTGCTCTCTTTCTCTCTCATTTTTCAGACATACAATAGAAACATCTGCAAAACAATTCCAATTTCAATTTCCTGGAAATATATTTAGAATTAAGTGCCTATTTTGCTAATCAGTTACAGCCATGAACAGGATTATAAGCAGGACTACATACCACTACAGTTATCCCTCGGCAGAAGAAAATTGTTAGAACTCAGCTGTTTAAACCTTCACAGTTACTTTCAGCACCTTGTGAAATCCTTGCTCTGTGTCTGCTTCTCTAAAAGGATGTGTATGGCCAGTATATCTTTGGTTATATTTTGCAATGTTTGGTACCCAAAGACACCTGTAACCATCTGAAACTGCACTATGTCTGTGATTAAACATCTGCATCAATTCCAGGAACTTTTAAGTACCACCAATATTTTTCAGTTTCCTAAATGCAAGACTGAATTTGGACTTGGTGGAAGTAAATCAAAATAGAAAGATGAATTCTGGTTCCTGTTCTTCTGGAACACTGATTCATATACATTAACAATTATATATAAATAAGATGCAATTCAAAGTAATAATCTTAATTCTTAGTACAAATTATTGTGCTTTTCAACAAGTTGTTTGCACTGCTCCTCCTCCAAGTCAAACAGCCTGGGTAACAACTGCTGTTAAGAGAGCAGTGTGAGTGTTAATAGTGTATGCGAACAGAGATTGCCTGAGACGGCATTTGTTCAAAACTGATAATCTTAAAGAAGATCACCATGAACCAGACTGAACAGTAACCGTAAAATCAGAGATTTGAAATAAAGAAGTAGTCAGCTTCAAAATTAGTATAAATGCAGCATAAAAACTTTTTAACAGCAGGGGCAGAGAGGGTTATAATGCAGCACTGATAACTCAGTTCAACTTCAGAAGTTTCCCCATGCCTCCATCTCCTGCGCAGATGTGAGTGCTTCCTCCCTGCTGGACACCACCGCTCAGCACTCCAGCTAAGGTCTGGAAGTACTAAGTGCAACAATTAGGGGCCCACACCTCGGGTGTGTGATGTGACCTCCTGGGGTGATTTCTCACAAGTGCATGGATCACGCTGCAGAAAGGCGAACAGGCACACGTAACACCGGAGCGGCCCCACATATGCTCAGCACCCTGGAGCACACACAGGAGGTGTGTGTACACAGGGAACCTGTACTCTCAGGAAAAAGTGTGTGTCCTGGCAACCTGAAGAGGCCAGGTGGATGTGTGGGATGAGAAATATTAGGGATTAATTCCTGATTGGTGCTTAGAGATTTTCAGGTCTATAGTAAGATTTTATATGCGTGTTAATATTGTGATTTACCTTTGTACTGTTGACGTTGATTCTGAATGTACAGTTCAGATAGCTAGCTATTTACATTCCACTGGTAAATCAGTAAACCTCCTGATTTGATTCAAATTGAGCCATTTTTCCCTGCAACATTTTCCCCATCTAAAAAATTATAATTTTGTATTAAAACCTCTGTTCTATGTTCTAAAATCTTTTTGAAAAATGAAAGCAACAGAATTACTTACAGAATATGCCTTTATTTTTGTAGCATCCTGTTCTTTTTGCTCTTCTAGTTTTTTCATTTCCTCTTTAATATCTTCTGATTCTTTCTGCCAGCTTTCCTTTTGACTAAAACAGTAATGCATTTTCATTAATTATGATGAAAAAATTCATGACTTTTAAAACTGTAACTTTAACAGCAACCCTGAAATATTACAAACCAAAGTACTTACTTTGAGTAGTAATGTAATTTGAAAAAAACATTATAAATTGTAGATGGATTACTGAAAAACTATCTTCTCTGTTTAGGCTGCAGCTGGTTTAGTGATGAAAATAATTCTTCAATGTCTTACTTCTTCAAATGTGTATTATAATGCAGAGATAGAGATGCCTTACTTTCCTTCTTTTTTGCCTGCAAATTTTTCCCTCTATTACCTTCATTTTATTTCAGATGCATAAAGGACATAACTTCCCACTATACGTTTCGCTATTTCAAAGAAAAACAGCTTCACTTTGGCCCAAACTACTGTCCTCTATCTATTTTTATTTATTTATTTGGAAACAAAACAGACTATGAACTGTTCATACAAATCTAATAAACAAGTTTCTATAGACTGTATGTCTCCGCACAATCCTAAACATCCACTGGTCAGATTATGTGACCAATACATCTGTTCTAGAACAAGCAGCAATCACAAGTATTGAGGCCATGTTACTGAGAACACAGTTGTGCTGGGCAGGGCACGTCTCAAGGATGAAGGACCACCGCCTCCATAAGATCTTGCTTTATGGTGAACTTGCCACCGGCTGCCGCAAGAGAGGAGCCCAGAAGAGAAGATACAAGGACTCCCTGAAACGACATCTCAGCCTTGGCCATATTGATCAACATAACTGGTCTACTCTGGCCTCCAATCGGGCAGTCTGGAGACACATCATCTATAACGCTGCTGATGCTTTTGAGAAAGCACGCAGGATCACTCTCGAGGAGAAAAGACAACGCAGAAAGAATCGTGCCTTGCAGAATATACCACCTAAGAAGTCTGTCTGCTGTGCCTTTTGCAACCAGTCGTGCCTATCTCGTATTGGCCTTTTTAGCCACCAGCGCGCTTGTAACAAACGTGGGTAGAGCCCTTCCCAAATTTTCGTTTGCAAAGCCTAGTCATGATGATGACATGACTAAAGAAAATATATGGAGTCCATATCCAAAAGCAGCAGCATTTATTACTTTAACCAAAGAACTACTTGAACAGAGTGGAAAATCTTATTTCAGAATTGTTAATTATTTAGATAATTGAGCTTTCATAATTCAGAAGAGAGAACAATACCTTTGATATTCTTTATACAACAAGCCTTGTTGATGACGAATTACTGCAAATTTTCGCTTATAGTCCTCTACTGCATCTTCTAACTGTTTAAGCAATTTTTCTTTGTTTTCCAATTCCTATTGATTTCCAAGTAAAAAAAATAAATTATTAATATAGGTTTTAAACATGAAATTATTAACTTAATCAAAATGCCATTCCTTTGTGCTTTCATGATAGATGCTTCTGTCATGAACAATGTGAACTCAAGGTATAAAATGCGTATTTTCTTTAGAAGCAACAGATGAAAAAAGTACCATGAGCTTTGGTATTCCTATTAATAGGTGTGAAATAGTGCACAACTGCACTGTGGGTTACAGCTCTCGAAGTTCAAAACACCATGACCTGTTGCTAGCCCACAAAGAATACTAGCTGAAAGTCTAACTGGAAAACAACATTTTTTTCTCATGTTCCCAAATACTCTTCTACTTTATGAGCATATAGAGTTGAAAAAATATTCTCTACTGAAAAAAAGTGATCAGAAACAGCAAAAAAAAGAAAATTTAATAATAATAGAAAGGTAACATTTTTTTACTTCTACTCCGAATGAGTCAAATCTTCATTACAAGGTACCTGTCTGCCATGCTTCCCACGGAAATCACTGGCTTCTGTTTCAATGAATTTATGCCTCTTTTTACAGTTGTTGCTTTGACAAATAATGGAATGAAAATTCATATGGCAAATTAATAGAGACCTTTGCTCTATAGGGAAAAACTGTTCAAGTAGGATTTGCATATGCAGACTCAGGTGTGGAATTCAGAGAGCAGTAAGAGAGAATTTCTCACAGAAAGAGTGCAGCGGCAGAAGCACAAGGAAGAGTGCAAATATTTAGATCAAAATTCAGATTTGAACCAAAAAATCTGATTTGCTGTCAAATATTTAATTAACTATTATCTTTCAGGTTTACAGCACAACAAATACATACAGCTTTGAAATAACAGAATAGCCCAAAGAGTTAGATGTTAGAACATCAAAATAATTTTGGAGAGTTCTTTCATGTCCATACATGACATGGTGCTAAATTTTGGAGGAATTAGCTACATTATAAATATTCTTGATATGAAGGAATATATGAGTTACCTGTATAAGACGTATTAAATATTCATTCAGAGAATTAATCGTATTAACACTTGAAGGAACCATTCCTTCTGGAAGATTCACTGTTTGCAAGACAATATTGGGACCTTCTGACTGCTGCAGTAAGCAAATCTCATTTTTCAGTTGTGCAATCTAAACAAAGGATACAAAACCATAAAGGAGCTCTTGCTATTCAATTAATAAAATGGAAAATATATTGCTTCCCTGTGCTACATCAGTTGTTATTAGCAACCTAATTCATTTCCACTTATATTCTAAAGCATTCTAAAACTCCTAAAATAGCCTTTTAAAAATGCTGTGATTCCATAAATCATTAAATGCATAATATATTTACCCAAATTTATCAAATTACTCCAGCAATCAGGGCAACTAAAAATATCACCACAGTTTTATTCAAAATTGTTTAAAACACAGTGCATTTCTACTCCTTCAATAAGACTAAGTTCTGGAAATAATTATTGCAGTGGTTATTTGACAGCTTATTCTAAACAAATCTTTGCCTTTTTATTTAACTTAAAAGCTCTCTGGTTCTCTAATAGTACACAAAACACTATTCTACAGCATTAGATTCTGGCAAATCTTTTTGCATCACCAAAGCTGTTATAGAAAGCAAAATTAAATCTGGTTTCTTTTAAGATAACATTCCATTCTCTATTCCTTCCCTGGAAGAAGCATTCCACAGAATGAACTGTACAACTTAAAACAAGATACAGAATTTTAAAGAACAATTCATCATTTCAAACACTTAATCTCTTTTCCTTATTTATAAATAACAAATGCAAGACTCCTGGCTTTTTTAAAGAAATAGATGTGTGAGCTTTTCTGGGCACAGTTCTCTAAAAGAGAGGTGTGTGGTGTTTAAAATGATAGAATATTTCAAAGATAAAGTAACATTAAGAAGAGCAAGATCTGAACTTAAAATTGATGAATTGATAGCTCCAGTACATAAATTTCAGGAAGATTTGTACAAATCTACAGTACAAATCTTGTACACCATTTACATAAGTTAAATTCAATATCTTATACATTGCGTGGTTCTAAGTTATCAGAGCAGACACTTTTGAAGTACAATATAAATTATATAAAATAAAATATTTACCTTTTCATTTGCATTTGCCAGCTGATTAGACAAACTTGTTGCCTCCTTCTGAGTCTCTTTTAGCTCCTTTCTTAATTCCTCATTTCGTCCTGTAAGCTGGTCAACCTGAGCTTTCAAGTGCACACTAGCATCGAAGATTCCCTCTGAATTCTTTGACTCCATTGCCTAATGCAGTAAACATTTAATTAACAGAACAGAGAAAAAGTGAAGAAAAGCTTTAATGTTTTCATAATAAACTGGAGCCATCAAGTTTAGACTACATGAAATTAGAAAAAAGAATGACATTTAAACATTCTAAAATCTACTTATCAGTTTCCTGATGGTATATTTGCCATATACTGTGACTTAAATGGTTAAACTTTCCTGTAAAAAACATAATTTTTGGAAAGATATTTGAATAAAGAATTTTTAAAAAACATTTCCTGCAAGTCCCATAGTGATAAAAGACATGCAAATGAACTTTTACCTAAGCTTTATCACTGGCACAATAAATTTGACATCAGATAGCTTTATACTATTCAGCTGATGTTAGGATTTTTTTTTAAATTTTATTGGCAATTTCTCCTTTATATTTTTAATTTACACTGTTAAAGAGGAATCACACACTCTACTCTTACTTGCAACTATGAAAGCATATATACAAGGAAACTACTATTAAATTATACAATAACCCAATAACTGAGGAGGAAAAGAATACCCTGTAAATTCTATAAAGCTAAATAATACTTTAGAAAGCAAACTTACATGAACTAAACGATCCAGACTAGGGATTATTAAGGGTGTTTCTCCTCCCTTCATACTAGAATCCTTCTGCATTTCCTTGACAGCCTGCAATATTTCTTTCATTCCTTGTTCTAGTTGCTTATTCTCTTCTGATAACTCTTTTACTGTATTAAAAGTTGTAAATGTGTTTAAAAGCACGGGAAAAACAAGTTAAGATTTCCTAGAACACTTCATTATGATACTTGTTGATTTGATAAACTAAAATAATGTTCATAGTATACATACATAGACATAACCAATTAGGAAATTAAAAGCAGAGCTGCTAGGAATATCTAGACAGTATATTTTACTGGTGAAATACTAACACAAAAATAATTAAATACTTCATGGGAACACAATTGAATTTATTGAACTTTCCAGTCTTCGATGTTTCCTTCCACCTTTTAAACTTCTTTAGTAGCCTATCAGACTTTCACAAATCCAGAAACACGGCTATCTTGGAAATGTTTGGGTGTAACAATGGAGTATATAGGAATTGCCTGAATTCCTTCTGCAGACTGACAAAAACAAGCATTTAAATGATGTGGCTATCAAAGATACTCAAGAAATACAAACCAGTAGTTTCTCAATGGAATTCCAGTTTCTAACACAGAGCAAGAAGTCTGAAAACTTGAATTAAACCCAACAAACCTTCCAGGACATTCTCTGCATCCAAACAATATGTCTAAATGTCCTGAAGACCAGGAGCGAACTGCAAAATCTGTTTCACGAAGTCTATTTTGAAAAGTCAAAAAGAATTTTAAGAATTCACATTCTCTGGGAAGAAATTAAGATTCTTGTCCAGAGAAATTTGCATTATTTTTATTTCTGAGTTTGCAAGCAGTACACTTCAGCTAACATACATATGTAAGCAAGCAGCAAGTTGGTTTAATTCCCCAACATCGTCTGTGAGCCAGGAAAGCTCTACAATGACACAAGTAAATTCTGGGATTATTCACAGACTTAAAACCCTTATAAGGTCTCAATCAAGAAGGAAAAACATGAGAGAGCGCATTTTAATGAATTTAGTATGATTAAAGTACTATCACTACTTCAGCAACACTATATATGTATACACACACACACACACACACATATATATTAACTTAAACGCAAACATTTTTTAAAAGCCAGAAATTTATGGTCAAAATTATAGAACCAGAACAACTAAATAAGCAAACTATCTACAGGTACCTGATAATATTCCCTAGTTTTAAACCAGGTTGCAACTTACATTTAGATTGAAATCTGGCTATTACCGTCCTATTCTTCTCCAAATCTCTCTCTCTCTCATTTAATTCAGTTGCAAGATATTCATTCTAAAAAAAACAACCAAATACTCAAAAATTGCAATTTAGGAATTTTACTATTGAGATTTTCATTAAGACTGTGGTTAAATAAGAATAAAAGCTTGAAAATACTGTTAATCCACATATGCTCTATAGTGAAATTACACAGTATGTAAACCAAAATTAGGTGATATATAAAAAGCAACAATCAAAGAAATAGGCTCATCTTCACAGCAGTAAAATTCGCAGGAAAAAATTATTTAAACCATAAATAAACTTTACATAAAATATTTATCCTTTTTAGTTGTTTGTTGTTTTTTTTTTTTTTTTACAAGCCTTTGGTACCTGCACTGCCTGGCTTCTGCAATTCTTTGTAACTGTTTAGCATACTCTTAGCCAACAAATCTCAGGATATCTGTTCCTTCTTAAAAAAAACAGCAATAAGTTATTAGTATAGGATTCTACATCCATTTACACATACATATGTGAAAAGAAAGTACTTCCAATAGCAACTTCCAAAATATGAAAAAAAAAACCAACAGTTTTTTTCTACTGAAAATGCAATTAGTAGGCATTATTAATTTCACGGCTTGGCTGATGCTATTTTAAAAGAAACCACATCAGCAAAGCATAGTACTATAGCATGGAAAACCTGTACAGCTGAAAAAAGTCTGATATGTAGAGACATATACTTTCCACTGATCAGTCACACAGTTCAACAGCCTCAACAGGAACGGCATCAGTTCCAAAACATTTTGGGAAAGATAGGAAAGACCTTCTGCTTAATTTATGCATTGAAAATAGGTTTCCTCATCACATTATTTTTGGTTTCTCTCAGACCAAAAATACACAAAATCTAATTTTAGCAATTTAATATTTTAGTTCCAGACTTTTTCAAATTTGGAGTATGCATTCATGAAAGTTAGCCAGTCCACATATGGATTTCTTGCCTGAAATGGCAACAGAAATGGATTCACTGGAAGAATGACACAAGGTGTATCCCCATATAACACTCTCTGGCCATAGGGAAACATGCTTTCTTGGGTCATGCAGAAGTTGGAATAGCAGTATGATACAGACCAAAAGTCTGTGAGACTATATAATTTGTAGCTCTGGTGATATGAAAATACTAAGAGCTTCAGAATTACACTTGTGATTAATTAGTTGCCACTCTATCACATGTTTTGCACCTAAATGAACAGAAAAAGTATTTCTAATTTTTTCCAAGTGATCTAAATTCTCATGTACACCAGAAGTTCTTCTAGGTAGACTTCCCACTGCCTTACTGTTTTCAGCTATATTTTTCTCTGACTTCAGCTGGGGCTACTCTATCTGCAAGTCTGTTTCACACTTCCACTTCACATGAGCTGCTAGGCTGTATTCACAAAAAATATACAATATTCACTAGTCTTCTAAAAATAATACAAATTATTCATTTTTGGATTTTTAAAAGCAGTTAATAAAAGCAGCTTAATAAATACTTGAACAGATATTTACAAAATAGGATTTTTTTTTTTTAATTTTTGAAAGAGAAATACAATAAATGTTCATGAACCTGCTTTATGGACCTACCTTTGCTTTTATTTCAGCAATGTCATGTGTGGTCAAGAAATCCAACTTCCTCTTATTCATTCCCTTCTCTTCAGTAAAGCTATCAGTCATCTGCATATCATCAGCCTCCAATCCTAATTGCACATAGATGTACAAGTAATAAATTATTATGAAAATTTAACTGGTCTCCAAACAAAGGAATATATTTCATTTATTATATCTGAGTTCTAGTTTTCTATCTGCAAAGTAAGAAGCTGTAAACCTTTCCATCTGAACGTATTACACTACCCTGAGCGGCACGGAATTGAAATTTTAGGATTTTTGAAACACATATGTTAAGTACATTACTGGAAATTTTGGGGAGATCATCCTGCGCCCAAGAACTGCGAGGCAATGACACAAGTCTCAGTGACACATTACAAGTCATCACAGTTCAAGAAGATACTGGGCTGTAAGACTATGAAATCTAAAACCACTCACCTCTTCCTAAAGATTCAATGAAATGCATTTAGCCTTTTAATTTAAACAAATAAGTAAATATAAAATATATAAAAACATTAATAAGTAGATAGCATGTTTTTGAAAGGACAATTTATAATTAAAACCTCCTACCTATTGTTGCAACTCTTCTTCCTTTCTCCTGAGCCAACTTACGAATTTGTTTTTTCAGTTCAATTCTTTCCTCTTCTAGTCTTTCAATCTGCATATTATTATTCACAGATTAGTATCCCACTTTGTTCAAATGCATTTTTATTACGTACCTCTTATGCAAAAAAAAGATTTATCACTTACCTCTTGCAAAAGAATTTGGTTTTCAGCTCTATATTGCTGCTGCTTCAGCGCTTTGCTGTTTCTGAATTCACTTAAATCAATTACTGTCTTTGGGTCAAGACCTAAAACACAGTATATTATACAGTTATTCATTATGGAGGAACATTAATGTTAGTTAATGCAATTAATTTAAATAAGAATATAATTAGACAAGTAGAATTAAAAAAATAATTTGTTGATAGTTGAACATAAACTACCTATAAAAATATGTATCTAGAAAATATATGCACATATACTCCATGTAATAACAACAGAAAAAAGCTTAATTTTACTTCAGTTACTCAGAACCCAAAATGCAATAAAATGTCACCTAAAATTAACTTTATTTACATTTAAATTATTCTATTTAAAAATAAGTCTGTCTGAAGTTTTCTCTGTGTTTTTCCATCTAGCATTACAACTTCAGTATGTTATGGTTTCCAAACACCATACAATGAAGTTTATTAAGCAGTGTGTGGTCAAAGAGGAATCAAAACCAAAATATAGTAGAGAACTTACTATCTTCAGTCAAAGAAACCTGTAAGCCACATTTATTCATGCAGTTTGTCCTAATTAAAACTACTTGCAAATATTAGCAGAATATACCAAATTATTTCCAGTGACTTGGTATAGTAAAATCCATTATTAAATCTTATTTCAATTCTTACAAAACAAATAATTGAAAATGTACTGGATGCAGCATACCTAAGCGCTCTCTGAGTTCTTCATTTTCATCAAGAAAGTCATTAATTTTAAGTTCAAGTTTATTGACTTCCTTAATTAACGATTCAATCTCATGTTCTCGTATTTTGACTTGCTTTTTTAAATCTTTGATCTCAGCAACAGCTTCTTCCAAACCATATATTCCCTGTAAAAACCCCAAATGGGAAGTAAAAACAAAACAACCAACATAAGACTTCTAAAATAAATCATGAAACTTTCTTTCTTCATTACACAGACAAGAAAAAATATTTTTCAACCTCTATCACTCTTCTGCACTATGCTTATTGAAAAAAGTTACTGAATAAAAAGCAGATCCTACAAATCTGTCTTTGACTACAGAGGAGTCTGCACATTTTAAGTGAGCCCTCTTACTACATGATTCTTTGAAGAATCATATCTTGAGTGTTCAATTGCTGTTCAATGGACAAAAAGGGAAGGGAAGCTTTGAGAAGGGAAGTACAAAATGATGTCCTAAAAATATGATTAAATACCCTGTCCACTCTGAGTTTACCAGTTCATAGTCTCTCATTCGTTTCAAAGTCTCAACAAGCTCTTTGTCCTTTTCTCTAGCATCTGCTTCTGCTAATTCTGCTGATTTCTCAGCCTCCGCAGTTCTCTCTTCCAGTCTTTTTAACTTTTCTTGCATATCCTCACTATGATTCTGCTGAGCAAGAGATGAGTGACCTGGAAAGAAAATTTCTGGTATGTTTACAATTCAACTAGGAATTCTATCTGCCATTAAGCAAGACAGAAACACTTCAGAAAACATTAAAAAGGACATCTTCATTTTCTGCTCTTTTTAATTAGAGAATTACAAGAGACTACATATGAGAGGTTGGTTTTGTTTCCCCTCATTAGTCCTTCAAACAATATTTATCATAAGTAAGTGTACACAAGGGACATCAGAATTTATTCTGAATTGCATGCTATTACTTATTTTCAATTCCTGATGGAGCTGAGATTTTATGTTATGCTCTAACTTTTACAGACCAGGTATAGTTTTATTACCCACAAAACCCACTGAGGTAGTGTGGATAACTTCTTCATGAAAGTTTATTAACAGAAAATTAAGAAAAAAATTAAAGACTAAAATTACTCAAATACTGCAATTATTTTTTTTCTGTATTTCTTGAGAATAAAGAATGCACAATAAATTTGTGGTTTCTTATTTTCCTTTCCATAGACATTAATATAAAATAGTCATGTTACCTTTATCTTTTTGGAGATCATTTTTTAATTTCTCAATAACGAATGCATTTTTTTCCATTTCTTTGGTATACTGTTCAACTTGCTCAGTAAGCAGTCTTATCTGAGCATCCCGCTCTTGCACACCCTACACATGAAAAAACAAAAAACTCCATTAGAGGATCCTTCTTTACTGAGAGGCAAACTACCAATACAGAACACCACACAGTAAATGAAGAAATTACATGTAGCTAATACAAAGCAATTTGTAGAACATCAAATATACTATACTTACAACAGAGAGTTCAGATATTATCTAGAAGTTTGGTATATAAATGCAAAGCAGGAAAAATAAAAGAAAAAGTAAAAATAAAGCAATCAAACACACAGAAAAAAAAAGCACTTTAGAATAACAATTTTAAATGGCAACAGTACTTTCAGATTTTGTCAATGTTAGATGAAAAGTTTCAGATGATACATGTCCCTTCCTGCTTCCTCGCAAACAACTGCCTTTGGGAACTGAGAGATACAAGTTCAAGCTTATAAGGACTAACGATCAACCATACATGACACCTGAATTGCAGACTGCCTGTCAGCAAGTAATCTAATTTTTAAACATTCATCACACATTGTTTCGCCTGCATATACATTAATAAGTACATACAGACTGTGAAAGTGACTTCTATTCATATTACACCATTTCCGTGCTTGTACGTGAACTTCAGAAACAACAAAGAAAGCTTAATGTTATTTTTTTCTGTCATGAATAAAAAAAGTGGAGAAAGATAAAAAAGAGACTTGAAAAAAGTTACAGGCAGTAACAATAATGAAAATGTAAAAATCTCAAGATTGTTGTCCTTTTTTTATACTAATGTTCTGAAAAAGAAAATCTAAAGCTTTCTTAGAGGACAAATAACCACATTTCAAATCCAAAGGTACAGAGTTTAGGAAAGTTGTAAGGAGCTAAACACAGTCTTTTAGAGTATAAACATACATTGAATGACAGCAAGCTCAGTTCATTTGACTAAAAACACAGAGCAGTGCCTTGATTTAATTTTTAAGTGTCTGCTTATAAAACATGCTTATTTCCACAAAACAGTTCAGAATGTCATGCTAATGATGGTCACCCAAAAAAGCAACCTCTACAACCATCTAGTCAGCTAAACCCAAACTCTACAACTGCTTATCCAGGTTACTTTCAGCTGCCTTCCTCTTCTGGTTTGTAATTTACGCTTCTTTCTCTTGAGAAGCTATCTTTGGAAGACTGAATAAATATATCTCACCGCATCGTTCAGTCTACAAGCACCCAAAATGTAACACAAATGTCATTAGACATTTTTTTAAAAAACTTAAAACAAGGAAGGAAATTATCCTGGAATCATAGGGTGTGCTATCCATAATTAATATTACAAGGTTCCTAATGGGCCACATTATTTTGGGGTTTTATATGGTTTTCAAGACAGTGAGGACTTTCAGAATCACAAAGAACTATGTAATTTTGCACGAATGTGAGAGATATTCATATTCAGCTAGCTCTATCATAGACTGAACCACAGATTCAATAGTATGCATCAGATCACAGTATCACACAATACTCTGAGTTGGAAGGAACCCACAAGGATCATCGAGTCCAACTCTTAAGTAAATGGCCCATACACATCAAGCCCACAACCTTGGTGTTATTAGCACCATGTTCTAATCAACTGAGCTAATCTCAGGATGTGAGACAAATGAACACAGAAAATTAAGCAATAGGTAAGACTCTTCCTTAACTAGCAAATTTAGGACAGAAACCAAGCTGTAACTTAATCACAGTTAAAAAAAGATAAATATGAAAGTAACAGAAGCGACTACCAAGAGTTCAGTTCATACATACATACATAACGAGAACTTTCCTTTGTAGATTGCCTTTTAAGCTAACTCTGCAGTGGAATGAATTGAGCTGTCCCATAATTCTCAAACACAAATAATGCATATTTTGATATTTGAAAACTATGAAAGACTAAATATATGTTTGGTATTTGCATGTTTAGTGAATGGTGATTTCTGTGTGCAATTTCTCACATGGACTGTACCTGCTGAAGGGCCAGTATGCTGTTTCTGTCGACATCAAGTTGAACTATTTTCATTTTCTCTTCTAAGTTAAACAACATTTGCTGATACTCTAGGATTTCATCATCTTTTGAAGCTAAGATTTTCTGAAAAGAAGATAAAATACCATTAGAACCCTTGAATTAATTCCTAAAAATCATAAAGAAAAGTATTAAAAAATACCTTCCATTCTTCAACTTTTTCATTTACAGCCGCCATAAGTGGATCGTCTTCCTCATTCTTTGCTTTCAGCTGGTCTGAAAGGTCCTGAACCTAGACGTGACATTTGGGTGAACATTGTATCAGAAATGTTTGGGCTTAACCACTGTATGTGTACAAATGCACTAAATCGAGCACATAAAATTTAACAGATTAGCATTACAGCAGCAAGGGAATGACTCTTAAGAACAGTGTATGACACATTGTGTAAAAAAAATTTTTGTGATCTTTTGTGTTTTAAAATCTGCATCAGATTCAAGGATCGCACTACTTTTAAAAAGCATTATTTCAGAGGAGTGGGTGTTTTTAACTGGATGGATTGACTGTTATTTTAAGTTAAGCTAAAATATGAAAATACAGTATAAATCTAAAACAAATACATTAAATAATGAGTCAGCTCTTACTTGAAATTTGTACTGATCTTTCTCTTTTCGTAACTGATCCATAATAATATCAGACTGTTGCACAATTAGTTTCATTTTGTTATATTCATCAGTCATCTTCTCCATTTCTTGCACTGATTCCTCAAGATTTTTCCTCATTTCTTGGTTTTGAATGTCTAACTTCTCATTAGCTTCAGTCAAATTCTGAAAAATTAAAGAAAAAGCTGCTTTTAGAAAGTGCCCATCTTAATATCTGAATGAGAACTTGAAAGTCTTACTTGAAATTAGTACAGAAGAGAGGATTTCACCTCTAGGTCATCAATTTCAACAAATCCTAACAGCAAATAAAAGACACATCTCCCCTTGTCAGTGACTGCATTACCTCTGCCAGATTCGTAGGTGCAGAGTATATACATGATAGAACCCAACTACTTTATGAATTCCCTTATTCCATGTGACTCAATCTGTAAATTGACATAGTGTCATGAAAAACACTACTGTCAGTAAAAGTCTAATAGATACATAGATACTCAATAGCATGCATAGATTTTTACCTGAATTTCATCCAAATACTGGACAAGCTCAGAGCTTCTTTTGGACAACTGTGATCTGTAATCAGAGTCCTCTCCTCTTCGTAATGGAATTGTTTCTTTTTGAGAATCTATTTGCCTCTGATAGTCAACTACATCCTGACGTAATTGTTCAGTCTGCATAAAAAGTAATCCAAACTTAATGTTATTTCTACAAGTTGAAGACAAAGTCATTGCAAGCTAACACAAAGAGCTAAGACATTCAAAACCCATCCAAATTCCTATAGTCTGCTTTTAAAAAAACTTAGAAGCCTCACCTTTCTCTTTATGCGCTTTTTCTTCATATTAAAAAGGAGAAAACAAGACCAAGAGAACAAAGCATGAAAAATATTAGAAACCAGCTTTGCTTTAGGAAGACTAAATATTAATTGACATAGAGACAAAATAAAACGGCTTTCTATATACCTGTGCATGCATGTGCACACATACACACACATGCAAAGGGGTATTTTGACAAATGATTCAAAAGTTTTTACCCCAGGACAATAATTAGACAAACGTACTTAGCAACAGTATTTAAGAAAAATACTAAAAATTCAAAACATGAAATCCAAATTAATGCACAGTAGGACTATGCAAATTCAAATGTAGACACCTCCTAACCTCAATTAACTAAGTTTCATTGGAGTACATATAGTACATATTTACTAAATTTAGTTAAATTTCTTTTTGTACCAGTAACCAGGAAATGTCCTAAAACAGAATTAAACATCATGCCACACCAAAAATTATAAATATAGAAAGATAGCAATATATCTATAAATAAAGTTAAAAATACAGTAAATTGGCAACAATTTTTTGCTAACCTCTCTCCTGAATCTGATGTTTTCATTTTCGGCATCTTCCATTCGAAGAGCAAGCTACAAGAAGATGGAAAACCTTTACATGCATCATTAAACACTACAAAGAACTCCAGAAACAAAAAAGAAAATTAATCACAGCAGTTCTATTTCATCAATGTTTTCTTCTTAATTACAGAGGCTCTTTTCAGAACATCAATTTTACAAAATATTTGACAGAACCGCTTTTAGAGATGTTAAGCTGAAGTCCTTATTACCTGTTCATTCACTTTCTTCTCTTTTTCCAGTTCTTCTTCTAGATCTGCTAACTGTCTCTCTTTTTGTTCTAATTGTTTTTGCAGTTGGCGCATCTCATCACGCAAAAAACGAGTATCGCGACCAGCAGCAGATCTTTGTGCCTTCTTATGAGCATTAAAGTAACATTATAAATACAGAACAGATATTCAAAACAGAAAAAAAAAATTAAAAAACAAAGCAGATGGTAAGACTACAATAAATGGGATTTATTCAAGTATATAAAATACAAGTAATTACTCACACAAGACCAGTGAATATTAAAAACCCATTAATAGAATTTGCTAAAGTGTAGGGCTATTTCATCTCTTTACAAGATTAAAATACTAGTCTAAAAAAACTCTTTTAAAAACCTCACCAAAGAGCACTCTATAAACTAACAAAATTTTAAAACATACCTCTAATTCATTCTGAAGTTTCATCATCTTTGTTTTAAAATTATTTTCTGTTAAAATAGAACAGATATAGTGAATTACTCAACAAGGCAGAAAGCACATAAAACAACAATGGTTAACCTCAATCTTTAAAAATTTGGCTTCATTGAAGAAATTGACTTCAGAGCAGTTGGTATTTTGTCCAGTTCCCTAAACTTAAAGAAAAAGCCACCAAAAAAAACCCACAAAACCCCAAAACAACCAAAAAATCAAACCAAACCAAACCAAAACCCACAAAAAACCAATGACAACAACAATACTAAAAAATACATTTAACAAATCATTTAGGAACAGCATATTAAAGCTTGTTTACCACATTTGGCTTGCTCTTCCCCAGCTTTTTCAACTTCTTCTAGTGCCAGTTCTACCTCTTGAGTCTTCATCTGAGAAAAGTACAGTAAGCAAAAATATTTACTATTAACATACATTAGGATTGTTCTGTACATCTCATGTTTAAAATGACGACAATATTTACAAAAGAACATAGACTTTCTTTAAACAAATCAAATTACTCCCATTTTTCCTTATGAGGACAATTTAGGAGTTCAGAGTATCTTCTTTAGTAATTCATTCTATAGGGACACCCAAACGTTCAAAACATTTATACTGCGGAGAATTAAAGGCAGTAAAACAGCCTCTCTAAAACCAATGTGCTACCCTATGCTGCTGTTATTTCTTCCTTTCGGTACATTTATGAATAAATACAAGAATGTATGACAGATTTATAGGATCAGTTTTAGAATGGTGGTGTTTCTTCATGCATGGTGATAATTTTATTTGCTCTAAAACTTCAATGTCTCACAAAAAGTTCTATTAAATTAAAATCATTACAAATAACTTACAACATCTAACCAATTTTTGAGAAATTTGTTTGCATTTTCCATCTATATAACTACGTTAGTCCAATTTACTTCACTTCCCACTACTAAATGCCTACAGCCACATGCAGGTACTTTGGTGCTAGCACACATTTAGCATATAAATTATCTTAGAGTAACCAGTGTTCTCAGAATAAAAAAAGAATAATGCTTTCATTTAAACAAAAAAATAAACAAATGCATCTGCAGAATTGTAGTAATTGAGGATTAACACAAACCTTCAATAGAGACTGAGTAATTTTAAAAAGATGTATCAGTTTTTCTGGAGTTTCAGTTTTTAAGTCTTTCCCATCAACCTAACGAAAGAGACAACAGTGTTTTTATACTAATATCTATGAAATCCACAAAATAAATCTTTCAGGTATGTGAAGGACCAGAGACAATTTAGGGAAGAACATATAACAAACCCTTATGTTCTCTTCTTCTCTTAAGTACCTTGGACATGGTCTCCAGCAATCTGTCTGCTAGTTCCTCTTGATGAGGCAGACTATCTGGATCCACTTTCATAAGCTTCTTCCAATCTAAAATAGGTGCCATATTGAATTCACGATTTTTTTCCTAAAACAAAAATAAAAATAACAGTTATCAAGTATTATCAGTGCCAGTCAATTTCAGGTCAAATGATTAAATGGAGGCTGGCCACTGAACCACACAAGATGATTCTATTAATTGTATCTATTTGTAACACTGATTTAACACTTTGTTCACATTTTGAACTACTGCAAACTAGGAGGTCGTAGTAAAACCTTTTTTCTTTAAGTTAAAAATTACACCATGCATACTCAATGAATTTTTGACACTAACAGTGAAGATCAGGACATCTGTGAAACCCATATTTTAACTTTAATATCGTTGTTTTCTTCCCCATCTAGCAATGTAGTATTTTTATGCTAATGAACAAACACAACTGGATGCCCCTTGAACCAGCCCTTGTAGGATAAACATCTCCTTACAGTCACAAAAATCGCTATTTCTAATATTTAAAACACAACCAACACCTTCTTTAAGCTTGATACTGTGAGCACCCATTTCTTGACACTAATTTATAAGATATTAAACTCTTTCAGTTAAATATCGGGGGGATGATTAGAATACTTGAATTGACATAGGACATGAATCTACCTGGAAACTGACAAAAATCTGATCCGAAAGTGGTGGAAAGTTTTGTTCTACTGTTTACCTACTGCTTGTTGTGGGTCACGGTGACTTCTCACATGCCTAAAAGCCAATACAGTGTCTGAAAAAGGCAGAAGAGATTGAATATCTTGGATTATTCTATCCTCTGGAGCTATCTCTAGCCTTTATGATCAGTATTTCAAACAGTAAATTCTGCCAAATTTTAAACAGAGCGTTTTTAAGCTACTTATTCCCCTAAATTATTAACATGGTATAAATGCTCAAGAAATAATTTTCAATTATGAAAGAAATAAAACTAACTAGAATAATAAATTATTCAAAAAACTAATGTCAGAGCATTCTCTTCTATAGGAAAAAATTAAGCTCAATCAGTAGCTCCAACAATGCTCTACACTGAGCATGATATTTTGAGATCTCTTCCGTCATGTACCCTGTTCATTGTTCAGCAGTTGAAAGACTCAACAACTGAAAACTTCTCCCTTAATAAAAGTGACATTTTTATTACTGGTATTACTTTGCCAAAAAACATGCCTAATCATTCTGAAAAGAAGAGCTGTAGGACCTTGAAATCCAGCTGTATGCTTAAGGGATGATAAAAATCAACCTTTCCTCATCTTTTCTCAATATGTGAACTAGTCAAGAGCTCTCCAATATTAACTATATTTCTTCAATGTTTGCTAAACATAAAACATGCATTATATATAATCCATGACTTCATAAGGATGACATCATATATAGATTTTTGCTTTTCTGCATTGTTGTAGGTGGCAAAGGATAATACCAGAAGAATATTGATCTTGGCACTTCTTCAGTTAATTGAATACTACTTGATTTCAATAACACACTTGTTTAATGATCAGAGTTTTTAAACACAGTCATTTTTTCTTAAATAATGAGATGTAGGGCTTACAAGTATGAAATGGCCAATAATCAAAACTATTCTGAAAGCAAATATACAACCTTACTACTGTCAATCCTTTCCTACCTTCCATCTTCCGAATATCTTTTTTTCTTAACTTACAAAATAATATCTGAAGAAAATGTCAGAAAATTTTATCCAAAAGGAGACATATCTGTACATAAACAAAATAATCCAACTTGTTGGGAGACCATAGGAAGGTGGGGGGGGCACAACCTATGCATACAATATGTTCTACAGTATGTACATACTTAAGGACAACAAGAGAAAATTTATTTAATTGAAGAGTTTTCCATCATAAAATTTAACTCATCCCTTGCCTTCAGTTAAACCTGCGGCTTTAGTGGACAGATGATCTGTGTGATGAGACACTGAGATCAGGGGTCTACAAAACGAGTGAAATAGATATGCATGTGACATTAGTTATCACAAGCCTTTCTTGACTTACTCAAGGAATCAAACATACATAAAACGGGTAGTTGTTGCAAAGTGCAGCACGGGCAGATAGAAAAGATCTGGTGAGTGTGTTCAAGTATGATCAGACCAACAATTCCCATGCTGCCTAAAGGAAACCACGTAAAGAGGTGGCTAAGCTGACATGATGATACCTTATCAACACAGTGAAATCAAGCACCAGTAGGCACAGCTGTTCTTTTTCTGCATAGGCGTGTATAATGGCCAGCACAGAGTCATGTACACTCGAGCAAGACTGAATACCAAGAAGCATCATAGACACAAGGCTAGCTCTGTATTTATTTACTATGGGCATCTCAGATTAAGCTACTCCTGGACTTTCAAATTGCACTACCTGGCCTAGCTCTCTGAAGCACGAGATCTTAATTGCAAAACCCCAACCAAAAGAGGATCTTTTGCAGGGTTCCAGTTTTCTCCCAACTGGTATATATCCCAGCCCCAGCAATGATACACTGACAGCCCGCGATCCCTCCAAGATGCTGCCGAGAGACACTTCTGCCTCCTTTTCATCCAACTCTGATGAACTAACAAGTTGCGTTATTTTCGGCCGCCTTCACCACGAGACACAGCTGAGGCATCAGCCGAGCGCAGCCCCAGCGGGATGCGCCTTTCCCGGGCTCCGCACTGGGACGCTGCCCAGGCCCCGCGGCCGCCCCCGCCTCCCCCGGCCCGGCTGCCCGCGGCGCTCCCGGGGCAGCGCGGGCCGCCCCTGCCGCCGGCAGGTCTGGCTCTCCTTCCCCGGAGCACCGCCCGCCCCTCGGCCTCACCGCTCCCGGGAGACGGCGGTGGCCGCTGCCAGGCGACGCAGTCAGACTCTCCCGCCAGCTCGGCTCCCGTACACCCGGGTACTCATAGGCGCAGGGAAAGTCGGCACTCCCGCAGCACCCACAGACAGGCGCCGCGGTGCCAGGCGGGCGCTCCCCGTCCCAAGGGGCGGGCAGGCAGGGCGCGATCCCGCCCGGGCGCGCCGCGCCGCTCCGCCGGGGCAAGGATGCCGAGCGCCACCCGCGCCGCCGGGCGGCTCCCCGGGACTACAGCTCCCGGCAGGCCTCGGGAGCCCCCGCCCTCCGGCCCGCGGAGGCTGTTGGGAAGGAGGCGGGCAGGGGCGGTGCGCGTGCGGCGGGGGCTCCGGCGTCGGGAGCAGCCGCGGTGCGTCCCCGCGGGCTCAGGTACGGCCTCGGGTACGGCCGGCAGCGGGCGGGCTGGGGGGCGGGCCCGCTGCAGCTGCTGCCCGCGGTCGTTTCGGTCCTCTCCCCGCTGGCCGTGCCTGCCGGGCCGCAGCGGTGCGCCCTCCGGGCCTGCGGGGCTGCGGTGCGGCTTCGGCCCCTTGAGCAGAGCACGGGCCCGCCCCGGCTCGGCCCTTCCACCGCTCAGCCCGTTCTGGCGTTGTGTGTCTCGCCCCAGGGTAGCGGGCGGCATGCTCATTCCTGCTCGGCCGCTGGAGGCCTGCGGGACTGCGCGGGTGCCTTGTGTGTAAGTGTGGAATAGCGGGGGCCCAGGAGGTGTTTATTCTGCGGAGTGAAGTAGTGCACCAGACAGGTAACATCTATAAACTGCTTGAATCCATAGGGTACTGGTGACCAGCAAGACAGTCCGAGCTTTAGTAGTGGTCTGATAGCCCCAAAAGTTTTAGTTAAATGGGTATGAAGGCATCTTTTCCAATAAACAAGGAAAGCCAGCAACCATTCGAGACGTGTTTATCTCTTTGTAGTTGTTCATTCAACAGCTGTGGAGAGCTAAAGGGGATTTTTTGGTTTGTTTTGTTTATTTTTTTTCTTAATGAAAAGGGGAAGATGATCATAATATTATCTTTGTGCTTTTGCCCTTTTTCTGGGTTATTCATTGCTTTAATTTTCTTTGCTGTTTCTTCATTAGTGTTGATATTTAATGGAGGCTGGCAAGATGGAAGATGCTTGGCGCTCCTTATAGTTATGCAACTTGTTCCAGTCACAGCATAGCTCTTAGATTAAAAGTGAAGACTTTTATACCATATCTAGAGTTGATTAATTATAGTTCCATATTGGCTACAAAAAGCAAACTGTGTAGTTAGGGAAGGGAAAGAGACTAGATTATATTTCATGAATGGGTAATGTTACTAAAATAAAATTCATTTTGGTTAAGTGTAGAACAGTTTCTTAGTAGGAGTGACTTTCATAGGTGGAACAAGTGACACACTGAGAATAATGGTGCCTTGCTACGAAATAAACTTTCAGGAAATGGATCCTCCTGTGATAGAGAAAATAATTCATTGATGTTAGGATACTTAGCTATAGGAACTTCTTTTTTATCCTCTTCATCAGGTTAACAAACTGTTAAGGCCCATATAGCTATTTAGTGTGCTCTGTTTAATGTGCTTCAGCGTTTTTTAGTGTTCTGTTACACAATCAACAGAAAACACACCATTACATATACTGGTAGTGAAACCACATCTAGGTTCTAATTGCATCTAGCAAGAAGATTGGTGCAGGAATTGGATTTGAGGTGGGCCTGGAAACTCCAAAAGTGAAAAAAGAGTAAAAAGAATGGAGATGTTAACCCCACAAAAAATAAGAAAACGCTTAAAATACAGCATGGCTTAAACCAAGTGAATTAGTTTTTCTTTTGTTCTGCATCACATCTAATCACCTGATGAACTTTGCATAAGTGCATCTTCTTTTATTTGGATTATGTGCTTGTAGTTTGGGAGCAAAAGTTATTTTATGTCCATAGATCACAGTATGACCTACTCTGATTGACAGGTGTCTGTGTTAAACTGCCGCTTTGATAACACTATGCTATTGCAAAGACCTTTGATATGAAAGATCTAATGGAGTGTTATTTAAAATACCACAAGAAATTATGTATAGACCCAGCGTACTAAATAAGGACATACTTAGCAGAGTCTGAAAGCTGTTTCCAGCTTATACCTCCCATGTAGCTTGTGATTGTTTATTCTTTGGAGTTAACAAACATGCAGTTTCTGCTGTTGCATTTCTAGAACACTGAGAGTGGTGATCCATGTTATTTCAGGGATGCTATTTTTGCATCAGTGTCCTATGAGGAGGCAAAATATTTTTTATGTAGCTACTCAAAATAGAACAGGTGTTATTGTGTTACTGTTTGAATGTAGCAAAAAAACCTCAACCCTAGAAAACCTGAAGGTATAACTTTGAAATGTGAGATTCTGTTAATGATTTAAGTTATAAAATACCTTAAAATACAAACTAGACCTGTGTGGTTTGTATTTCAGCTGATTTGTACCAGTTACATTGAACAAATTTAAGCTAAACCAGCAGCTAAATCAGCATCTTCATCTCACCAACTTTAAAGTTGTGTTATGTTTTGATGCTTGTACCAGAGTAACCTAAAATGTTCTGAGTGTTAGTTCAGCTGCTTGGTTGCCAGCAAGCTCTCCAGTCTTCCCCTTGGGAAATCTTTCATCTGGCCTGCAACATATTCTGACTTCGTATCAGAGCTGCCAGTCCTCTTCTGATTGATCCTTCAGAACCGTATGAAGAGAAGGCTGGATGGCATTGTCTCCTGGGTAGTGAAGATTACTTTGTATTAATCCCATCCCTCTTGATCTGGTAGTATTTGCAGAGGAAGGCTTTCACAATAAAGCTTTTCTTGCTATACCTTATTCTCTTCTAGGATCTCAGCAAGATGAAAGGGGAATCCAGGCATGCTTTGTATTACTTCTCCCATCTTCCCAAATACTGCTTCCCTTCTAGATCAGATTCAGACTCAATCATTTAAATCTCAACTGCCCACCTAAGTTGTTTTGCATTTGAGTTGTACGTTAGAGTGACATTTTTAAGAGAAGATAAATTTAATGGCTGTGTTGGAAAGGGACAACAGAAACAAAGTTATGATTTCTGTCATTAAACACTTGTATCAAATCAGCAGGAAAAATGTTCAATTTAGCCCAAAATAAAAATATGCAAAAGTTAGTAGGATATTTAGCAGAGCCTTAGAAGTTGAATTAAAATGCTAGTTTTAAGTGACTGCACTACTGGTTTATATATATATATATATATGTGCTGATATTCATCAGTTCAAGCCACCACCTCTTAGATGAACTTACTGCTCAATTGTTTAAAAATAAAAAAAATTAAATTTGGGAGTGGCTCTTTGTTTTCTTCCACCTTTGATGGATTTCTCTTTGAACTGTAAATACATTTTAAACAGTTCAGGACCTTCAGTGGTTAGCAAAGTTTATGTCTCTGTAGTGAATAAATTTCCAGAAATGCCTGACTATTTTTTTAGCAAACAGTCATAACACATGTTGTTATTAATGACCTTCAGGATGTGAAAAGTGCCATTACTCCCTAGAAGAAAAAATTTAAATGTATGTTTTAAGTTTCTGAAGTTAGATAGTAAGATGTGCCTTACTATCTGACTTACTTACACAAATATATTTGCTTCTGTGAGGGTCTGTTAATATAATGTGGCAGATAGCATGATTATTAACTGATAGGTAATTATGGAGTGCTAAATAGCTTTTGCATGTTTAGGGATTGCAGCTCCATTCCTACCAAAATACAGACTTCCTATTTTTTTCTAAATTGATATGGGTAGAAAATGTCTTCTGCACTCCCAAATTTCCCAACTGAGGATACTTTTAGAACATCATTATGCCTTTTTTTATTTGTGTTGGAGTTTTTCTGTGCAGACTACTGTATTTTGCAGCATGTGGTGCTGAACCATCTATAGTGTCATGGGTTTAGAAGTAGAGAAATATTTTGTTTTCCTACCTTTCTAAAAGTGCTTTGGCTTTTGGTTGTTGTTGGTTGGTTGGGTTTTTTTGTTGGTGTATTTTTTCAGTTTTGCAGGGTTTTCTTATGTCTTGTTTGTAATTCTTGGAGGAGAAGACCGGATGAATTGTTAGAGGGATCTCAAGAAGTTGGAAGAGGAAAACTATATGCCTTACAAGCCAAACTGCCTTGAGAGTTCCGATTCTCTTTGGTCCTTTCCACTTAATCTCTCTGTACAAACATGGAAACAGTGCAGTGCAAAATGCAGATTTCTGTGCCAAACAGCTTAAGAAATTTAGACCAACGATCGGGTATTTTGCACAGCTTGGGTATTTTTGACACAGTTGGCTCTCATGACTGTGCAGTTTCTGCCTCTCAAGGCTTATCTTGCTGTTTAATGTTTTCAGCTGTGTATTCCTCATGGCGTGGTCAGATATTCATCCAGTCAAACAGTGGCTCTGTGTCTGTGTACTAGACCATGAACTGGCAGTCATACAGCCTAAAGGGTGGTTAAGGTATCTGATGGGCAGCCTTAGAAGCTGTGAAAGTAGCAGGTAGGTAAGATGAAAAAATGACTTGAGGGATTGTCAGTCTGTTTACATGTGTAAGACTTTCAGTGGTTATCAAACAGTGATGCAGTTCTCCCTCGCAGCAAGTCTGTGTTAAGAAAGGAGTTGTTAGGCGGTATTTTACAAGAGTTTAACAACACATCCATCACTGGGAGTGGTGAAATACTGGCACTTGCAAGATGATACTTGGGTTGATCAACATGTCTGTTGGGTAAGAAGGGGAATGTATCCATTCAGTTGAGGAGCCCAGTCATACCAAGGCTTCAGCAGCCTCTTGCACATCTGTGATTTATGAGGTTCTCAGTCTTGTGTACTCCTTACATGGTTTCTTAGTTTCCAGCATCAAAGTGATAACAGATTAGTTGGCATGAGAAGAGTTTTGGTAGCAATTGCTGTTTTCTACTTGAGATTAATGGCAGGCATACTTTAGCCTGGCTTACCAAGTACAGATGAGCTTTTACAAGCCTCCCTCTGCTTTAGTTTTGCATTCTCAACATGTTAATGATGATTGCAGGTTTGAAGCTTGGAGTGTGGTGGTGGACCCAGCAGGAAGTAGTAGTTCTACTACAAAACATAGTTGAAGGAGCTAATAAGATTGGTTAAGCTTTTCCTTTTGATAGGAAGCAATATTTGGGAATCGGTCTTAGTTTTTTGCTAGTTGGGTAGCAGTAGCTGTTTCTGAAAAGTATTGCTAAATGATTACCACAATTTCTCTTTGATACACAAGCAGTAACTGCAAGGGCTTGATGCTTCAACTAATACAGTAAATTCATGTTGTTAATACCTCAGGTCACCAAAACCCTACTTGTTTCTTAAAGGGTGTTTCTTAAAGGGTGAATTTAAATAAACCTTAAAATTGGTTCTGTGCGGCAATGTTATCTTTTCACGGTATTTTAAAAAATAAAGGCTTGTATGTGGGAAAATCATTATATATTGATTTTAGGTGCTTTTCAGATGTCAGTGCTTTTCAGTAGAATTAGTGACCTTCAAGAAGTAGAAAGCGCACTATTCAGAAGCTGTTGCAAAAATTCTAGCAGAGAGAGAAACATCAGTTTCTTATGAAAGGGGGGGAACTAAAATACTTTAAGTTGAAGTTCAAAAGTGGACCATCTTTTCATGTATTTCTGCAGTATGATTTGTTTCCTCTTTTTTTTTTTAATAAGATATCTCTGGTTGCCAAGAAGACTGTAAATATATTCAGGTGTAATCTTGGCTTAGTGTTTTAAAGTACTCTGAGCCCATGGTAGGGTCACTGGAATTAGATGATCTTTAAGATCCCTTACAACCCAAACCATTGTATGATTCTATGAAACAGATGTAGCAACATCCTTTAACATTGTTTTGGTTTTTTTTACTAGAAAAGTAAAAAAAACCCTTCACTGCCATTATGTGAGTAATAAGGAATGGTTTGGTTTCATTCCTCTTAAATGATCTGTGTCCTGGTTTTTAGTTTAACTGCACCAGCATCTTGCTTCACATGTATTCCTTCCTGTACCACTACTCCTTTGCCCCCAGTTGTGGTAGGTGATTGACATGCTCTCAGGTCCAGGCTGCAAACCACAACCAAGGTCACCTGTTTAGATGAGATCTCTGTGGCCTGTTCGTAGAGTTTAAGAAGGGTTTGGACAATGTTCTCAGGCACATCGTGTGATTCTTGGGTTTGTTCTGTGCAGGGCCAGGAATTGGACTCAATGGTCCTTGTGGGTCCCTTCCAACCCCAGGTATTATGTGATAAATCTGCACAATTAAAAAAAAAAATCAGCAAACCAAAGGAAAAAAAATATCACCAGGATTTCAGGGTTTAGGATGGTAAAACAGACTACAGCTTCTGAAGAGCTCATCAGCTTTGATGTGTGAACCCTGATAAACATAAGGCTGGGGTTTTTATGTATTTATGGCTCTGCATTATCTGGCTAATGTTAGCTGCTCTGTGTCCCTCTGTAGTTTGGGGGAAAATATTTTTTGTTCAGTCATCTCTTCTTTTTCTCAAAATGAAGTAATTGTTTAACTCTCTGTAGCTTTTCAATATCTTTGGTCCCAACAGTTGGCAGTGATCCATGCTGTGTCAACCAGTGGTCAAAACTAATGCCTTTGACCTGTAGTTACCTTCTTATTCTTCCAAGGCAGAACAGTAATTTAAAACAACACAATACACAGTAATTTCACCTTTTGATCAGTTCACCCACATTATTTTGTAAATAATCGTAATATTGCTGATTAATAATTTCTAGGGTTTAGGAAGTTTATGCAAGATGAGAGAAAATAATGTAAGCTAAAGTTCATTTGTAGTGTCTTTTTTGTATCTATTTTTTTTAGACAGGACTCTCATGAACAGTCAGTGACACCAGAGCAATTGGCAGAGTGGAGGGAAAAAATGACCTTTTCATGAACTTCTATGAAGAATGCAAATGAGCAAGGTTTGAGCTTCAATGGTAAATTTAACTTTTTAATTATTATTAATGTCCTTTACCTGTTGAACACGTATATTTATGAACTTCTTGAAGTTTCCTGTTTGATCTTCTGATTATTTGAAATTTGTTTTTGTTTTAATTACTTCTGAAATATTTTGTAAAACAACTTTAAACCTAAACCCCATCAATAATTAACACATATGTGTCCTGTAACTTAGAATTTTGTGTCAATATTTTAAATTACTCAGGATTCTAGAGAACTTAATTTTCATAGTTCTTCAGTTTGCAGCATTTGCTTGAACTGCATAGCTGTCTGCAAAAACTACATCACAATATGTTATCAATACTTTTTTTTTTCTGTAAAACATGAAAAATAGCAGTGTATCCACCTTCTGCAAAGGCTTTTTAAGGGTGAGACTTCTTAATGAGAGTTTTTAAACACTAAATTGTGTAACATGCATGAGACTTGAGGAAAATTTTCTATCTTACTGATTTTTAGTTAAGTTTTTAAACACTAAATTGTGTAACATGCATGAGACTTGAGGAAAATTTTCTGTCTTACTGATTTTTAGTTAGATAGTGTCATTAACTTATAAAATACTGTTTTAATTTCACTTTCTTTGTCAAGTTTAGTTTCTAATTACTAAAATTACTTAAGTTTCTGTCCATGTATTTCAGCTTTTGTCCATGAAAACTCTTAGAGAAGATGGCTGATGTAAGCCTGAAGGAAGCAGCACTGATAGTTGGTGTGGTGGCAGCCTGCTACTGGAACAGTCTCTTTTGTGGCTTTGTTTTTGATGATGTTTCAGCAATTTTGGACAATAAAGATTTGCATCCTTCTACTCCATTAAAAAATCTTTTTCAAAATGACTTCTGGGGCACTCCCATGTCTGAGGTAAACTCTTTGTAAAACACTTTGAGGCTTTAGGAAATGAAAAAAACCAACACCCTTGCAGAGAGTTTTTCTACTTCTTTCCCTAATGTGATTTTAACAGAATATTTTGGATTAGACGGAATTTGGTGGTGTTAGTGTTTTGTACTATAATATCAGGAACATATGTTGCTTATATTCTTTCCCTTCGTTCACTAAAAGAACTGGTAAGAAAAGTCGTGTATATATATATATATATAAACATATATATATATTTTTCTAAAGTTGTATAGACAGCACACAGCTGCAAAATGCTGATTACTATCTAATTCCAGTATCAAAATTACACAACTCTGACCAATTTCTCTTCCCTGCAAAAGTTATATGTTGACATACGGGGGTATTTATTTCTAAATGCAGTCTGGAAGGAAAGATAACACTTAAACAAGAAAGCTTGGACTTAAAGAACAGACACTGAATCCTTTAAATTTATTTGAGTAAGTGTATCTGTGTGAAATCAGAGTTTCTGCTTTGTAGCCCATGTAGAGTGGCTGTGTTTTATCTGAAAAGCTGCATTGGCATTGAAGTTGTTGATAAGCATCATTACATGGCAAGGGCTGAAGGATTTAGATACAGTTTAAAAAGTTACACGTGGTGCCATTGCTGAGCAAATGAACAGAAATTCTCTGACAGTCATAGGTTTTCTGCCTATCAAGGTATTCCACCGTATAATATTTTCTTATGTCAATAACATACTTGTGAGATACTAATTGCTAGCTCTATGAGCAGACTTTGATACATAATTTTCATACAACCCTTTAAGAAGAGCTTCCAGATTCTTTCAGTTATTTAGTCCTGTATTCATTGAGGGTTAAGTGGGTTCCCCTAACTCTCTCAGTAAAGTTCCAAGTAGTATTTTTCAACATGTCGTTTCTCAAAAAAAATCCCTAACCATGTGTAGTAGAAAAAAGCCATCTCATTCAGTGTTGATTTTGCACTTAAAACCAACTGAAAGTCATCTTAAATTAACTAAATTAAGTCAGATTAATTTGATTGTTCATGGCTTTTAGAATACTTTTTCTTATTTTGTGGTTTTGTCTGTCTGTTCAGTTTGATTCGCCTTCCATCTGTTTTCCTCCCCATCCCACCTCCCATTTTTTTCTTAGATTTTCTTCCTTTGTTTTTTGGACAAATTCATCAAAATGTCAATAGGCTGTTTGTTAACAAATGCATTTTGGAACATGAAGGTGGTGTTATTGTAGTATTTTAAAGGGTTTTTGGATGGAGTCAGTGGCAACATACACGTATTGACTGGTAGATATATTGCAAATATGTAAATAATACATTTAGCTCAGTACACCACATTTTTATTTTATAAAATACTGATCAAAAACATGAAATTGGAGAGTAATCAAAATACTTGAATAATACATTAAAACTATGTGAAAGTAGGAAAAATAGAATTAACTTTTTCTGCTTAACATTGTAATTTTAAATCATATTTTTATTGAATTAACTAGATTTTTTTATTTTTTTTTCCTATTACCAATTGTACCTTTATTTTGAAAGTAGATAGTTGAGAACAGAGGGGGAGTCATGTATGCATAGGTTTTTAGAAAGGTATCTTGGAGTGAAAGTCACTTTGTAAGTTGGTGGTGACTGATTGATTTGTTTCTTTTCTTTTAGGAGAGGAGTCACAAATCTTACCGTCCCCTTACAGTTCTTACGTTTCGCTTAAACTACTTGTTCAGCGAATTAAATGCAGTTTCGTACCACTTTCTAAATCTGGTCTTTCATGTGGTGGTTTGCATAGTCTTCCTCAAAGTCTGTAAGCTCTTTCTGGACAACAGGAGCAGCATAGTTGCATCCTTGCTCTTTGCAGTGCACCCAATACATACGGAAGCGGTAGGTATAGCTGTGATGGGCTTAATTTGTTCAAGCTGTGTTAATTAAACTTTGTGGGATTTGTTTCTAAGTTTGTATATATGTTGTAACTCCAGAAAATGTGGTTTTACTCATACTTACTCTTCCCTTTGCAATGACTGGTGGAAGTGACAAATTTTAATGCTCAAAGTTGTTTTATATTACTTGCAGCTACTGAAAAATAAAGAAATGTTAATTTAGTTATTAAATAACTTAGGTCTCTTCTATGAACATTGGCTTTTGTGGTGATGACTACTTTAGTTTACATAGACATGTTCCAGGATGATTCATCCAGTATCCTATTTTCAAATACTCTGAATGCCTCCTAATTCATTTCCAGAATCAATAAGCACTCCCCTCTGGCTAATCACCAAGTCTCTTCTGTCTGCTTTCTTTTATGTCAATATCTCTATCTCAGTGTGACTTTCTCTGGGACTGTTGTTGCTAACGCTACATCCAACTTAGGGCCATTCTGTTTAAACCTTCCATTTTTTTAACATATATGATAGAAGGAAGAAGAAAGATGTTTCTGTCTTCTCATATTTCCTGTGGTTCTGAGGGAGTTTTTCACTGCTATGAAAAGCTTTATTTGTACAAGCTGTCTGATTATATACCTTTTAATGACCAACCAAGCTTGCAGTGCTGTGGAGTAAATGAAGTCTTGTGATTGCCATTAACTAGATTTGTTTCCGTCAGAAACACTGATAAAGCAGATTTGAGGCATTTTCTGCTGTTATTTCTGCATCACTTCAATTGGCTTTCCTCGATTCCAGTACAGAGGTTTTGCAAAGCCCTTATTCAGTCTCTTTATTTCTTACAGCATTAGCTGATTTTCAGAAAACTGAAAATGTTTGAATCTTTTGATTCTTTGGAGGTATTGTCTTTTTTCTGTGAAGAGTTTGCATCTCTCTTTTAATCAGTAACAACACAAATCCCTGTCAGTTACAATTCAGAAAACTGCATCCATGTATTTGAGCAAATCTTTATAGGAACTGAGTTGAGTTTAAAATTGGCTGCTATTCGAGCTACTAATATGTCCTTACTAGATGTTAGTGGAATGTTTAAAAATGCGAAAGTTAACCATCTAAAAATTTTTACTTGTTCCAAAGCAAAAAAAAATGTGTTTATTTCTTTAGGTTTTCTTGCTCTTTGAAAAAACGTGCTTTAAATTTCCATGTTTGGCTTTGCGTCTGTGTAATAAACGTGATAGTATCTTTACAGGAGCATTAGCAACTTGCCAGTGACTAATATTGGTGGGTCATGGCTTAGATCTGACTATGTAATTTTATCACTTTCATTCCAAATTCACTGATTCCTTATTATGCTTGAACTGTCGATTCTGTCTGAAATAACAAGTTAACACAAGTACTTTTATACTGTGCATCAGAGTTAGCAAAAAGTATTATACAAATCCTATAACACAATCTGTAACAAAAGCTACTTGTGTAAGGCAGTGTATTACATAGTTACTGTGTAAAGCCTGATATCAGCCACATGAGGGCACTGTAACACTGGGATTGGTGAAACTTGGAGGTGTGCTTGAAATATTTAGTGTGAGGTTTAAAGTGCAATTGTAGCTGAATTCCCCTGCTGTTGTACTTAACTAGTCAATGAAGAATCAGTTAGAGGGTTTTCTTCTGCCTACCCCCATCTTTTTCAATTTAAACTCTCTGCTTCTGAGAAGTAGTGCATTTTATCCTTACATATGTTTGTATTGAGAATTCTGCTTAATATGCAACCAAGAATTTGTAGAGTTGGCAGTTGAGACTTGTACAGATGAACTGGCAGTTTCCATGCATGGAAGAGAGGAGCTAATAATGAGACTTACGTTAGGGCTGGGGATTTGGGTCCTGACTGACTTACTCAGGTTTTAGTGGAAACTCCAAACCAGATCTCACTTCCACGTTTTATGTCATTTGATGGCATCTTTTGTATCTTTTATAATCGAAATTTGTCTGATTTAAATGCCTTCAAATTAATTTCCTACTTATTAGTCACCTGCACAAGAGTTTGAAACAGCAGATGCAATACATAAATATTTCAACACTTTTTGCCTATCTTAGGATAAACATATTTTTCCTGGAAAAGTTAGCAGAGCAAGATAGATAGAAATTATTTTTTTGTTTGACTTCAGGGAGTAGTAGGCTCTTGCAGTGGTAATATCTAAGTTGTGATGAAATAGGTTGAATAACAGCACTGTAGTTTCATTTGTCTTTCCAGTTTAGTGTTTCTAGCTACTTTGCTACTGTTCTGGCCAGAAGCGTGTTGATCACCTTTATAGCTACAAGATGTCAACTAACAGTGTGAATGCTGGAATTTTCTCTCATAAATCACCTTTGTATCCAAAAATAGAATCTCTTTTGTTGGCGGGGGACCCTGGAGGCACACCAGCACACTTGCTTTACTAATGATCTCCCAACTGATCTACAGATAAAGTTTTCTTTAATGTCTGTCTTAATGCTGGACAATTTTGAGATCCAGACCAGGAATCCTTGAAACATCTTAAGATATTTTGGAAACAAACACCTACATACTATTCAAAATGTTAACACAAACTCTGGTGTCTTATCAGTGTTTGTGCATGATTCGGTGACTTGTTTAGTAAACAGACAGTGCTCCAAAAAGAAGCACTACTGTGTGATTTCAGATTCAGATTTGAATGGTTATCTTTACACTGTGACCTTGGATATTGAGTTACTTTTTCATTTTATGCTGTGCTGGATCAATCATGCTTGACCAAGAATGTACCTAGCAATAAAAATTTTGAGCTGGGGCTGGACAGCAAAAAGTCAGGTTTCGACATCATCATAGTTAAAACATGAGCTATGAGGTTTCCTTAGCTGAATATGACCATCTACCTCAGGATAGCATGCCATTTTTCAGCTATCTTACTTGCAAAAGTTTGGAAGCAGTCAGAGGCATTACAGAAGAGGACAAGTGAGGAGGAACAGTAGTCCTAGAAGGTACTCTGGTAAACACAGTGGCTACTACAGTAACCATTAATATAGTGACCTGTCTTCCATCTCTGGTTGGTTTCACTTCAGTGTTTTTTGAAAACAGTTCCTGAAATGGAAATTAATCTGTATTTCATTGGGGATTCTGAAACAACCTTCTGCCCTATGCATTTTAGCACTTCTCCAGATTTTCATAAAATCCATTCCTGTCTCTCTCATTATCAAGGGGTCACTACCTGTAATTTTTATATTGCCAACCAAATTTTCATTCAGAAAATTGCCAGACCTGTAGTAAAGCCTGAGTCATTCTTTAACGTTATTGCACTTGGCTTCCCATCAATTTATTTGTGACAGTTGACTGCTCACCTGAGAGCTGCCATAGCACCGGTTGAGGGAATGCTGCTTTCAGATTCAGATCTGTTCAACCAGTTAGAAAAGCTACAAAAAAAATAACAATCACAGCTTCTGTGAGTTGTTGTGAGGCTTCTCTTAGAACTCCTATTGATAAAAGCTAATTTCTGCCAGGTATTATGAAATCAACAGTTGTTATCATGGCCAAATTCTGCCTTAAATGCTATTTATGGTTAAAGTTAAGAGAAAGTACAGCATTTTTCAGTTGTATCATTAATGGTTGTACTTAAACTAAGTATCAGCCACAGTTGGCCACCAGCCACCTGTATGATTCTTGTTCTTGAATTTGGTACTGATTGAACTGAAAGCAGCATTACTGTTCTGGGCCTTTTTTTGCTTGCTTTACAGATCACTTTTCTGTGTATCCTGATAGTATATTAGTCATGATACTATCAACTAGAAGAATAGAAACATAGAATGGTTTGAGTTGGAAGGGACCTCAAAGACCATCTAGTTCCAACCCTCCTGCTTTGAGCAGGGACGCCTTCCACTAGACCAGGTTGCTCCAAGCCCCATCTAACCTGGCCTTGAACACTTCCAGGGATGGGGCATCGACAACGTCTCTGGGCAGCCTGCTCCAATACTTCACCACCCTCACAATAAAGAATTTTTTCCTAATATCTAATCTAAACCTACTTTCTTTGAGTTTGAAGCCATTCTCGCTGTCCTGTCACTACATGCTCTTGTAAATAGTCTCTCTCTGTCTTACTTGTGGACTCTCTTCTCGTATTGGAGAGCCACAATTAGGTCAGCTCAAAGCCTTCCTCTTCTCCAGGCTGAACAATCCCAGTTCTCTCAATGTTTACTTATAGGAGAGGTCCTTCATCCCTTCAATCAATTTGGTTGCCCTCCTCTGGACTTGCTCCAACAGATCAATGTCCTTCCTGTGCTGGGGACCCCAGAGCTGAATGCAGCACTCCAGATGGGGTCTCACTAGAGCAGAGTAGAGGGACAGAATCCCTTCCCTTGACCTGCGGGCCATGCTGCTTTTAATACAGCCCAAGACACAACTGGCTTTCTGAACTGCAAGTGCACATTGCTGGGTCATGTTCAGCCTCTCATCCACCAGCACTCCCAAGTCCTTCTTGGCAGGGCTGCTCTCAATCTGTTCATCCCCCAGCCTGAATTGAGACTGGGAGTTGCCCCGACCCAGATGCAGCACTTTGCACTTGGTCTTGTTAAACTGCGTGAGGTTCCCATGGGCCCACTTCTCAAGCTTATCCAGATCCCTCTGGATGGCATCCTATCCTTCAGGTACATCAACTGCACCACTCAGCTTGGTGTCATCTGCAAATCTGCTGAGGGTGCACTTGATCCCTTCATCTGTGTCATTAATGAAGATTTTAAGTAACACTGGTCCGAGTACAGATCCCTGAGGGATACCACTTGTCACTGATGTCCATCAGGACTCTGAGCTACTAACCACTACTCTCTGGATGCAACCATCCAACCAATTCCTTATCCATCCAACAGTCCACCCATCAAATCTATCTCTCTTCATGTTGTGGGCAACTGTGTCAAAGGCTTTACAGAAGTTGAGATAAATGGCATCTCTGGTCCTTCCCTTGTCCACTACTGTGGTCATTCCATCATAGAAGGTCAGTGTTGGTACAGACAGACTTGCCCTTGGTGAAGCTGTCCTGGTTTTCTCAAATTACCTTGCTGTTCTCCATGTGCCTTAGCATAGCTTCTAAGAGGATCTGTTCCGTGATCCTCCCGGGCACAGAGGTGTGACAAGTCAGTAGTTCCTATGGTCCTTCTTTCTACACTTTTTAAAGATAGGTACAATATTTCCCTTTTTCCAGTCACACAGACTTCATCTTGCTGCCGTGACTTTTCAAATATCGTGGAGATATGCAACTACATCGGACTCCCTCAGGACTCTGGAATGAATCTCATTGGGTCCTATAGACTTATGTGTGTTCAGATTCCTCAGGTGGTCACAAACCTGACCTTTACTTAGAGCAGGAAGCACTTTGCTCTCCCAGTCCCTATCCTGCTGTCTGTTTACTCAAGAGATGTGGCAAGAGAGGTTGTCATTGAAGACTGAGCCAAAAAAGTTGAGTACCTCAGCCTTCTCCTCATCCATTGTTACCAGTTTTCCAGCATTGTGGGGGTACACTTTCTGTGACCTTCCTTTTCTGGTTAACATAGCTGTAGAAGCCCTTCTTGTTATTCGTGTCCCTTAAGTTCAATTCCAGCTTTGCTTTGGCCTTTCTCACTCCATCCCAACACAACTGAACTTTGTCCCTATGCTCTTCCCAGGTTACCTGTCCTTGTCTCCACTGCCTGCACATTTGTTTCTTTCACTTCTGTTTGACTAACAGTTCCCTACTCAACTGTGCTGACCCCTTGCTTTCCTTGCCCAGTTACTTGCTCCTGGGGATTCCTATCTCCTGTGTTCTGTGGAACACTTCCTTAAAGATCTGACAGCTCTATGTAATATATAATAATAAATATCTAACAATTTATAAATAAGGTATACAGATTACTAATAATATCTAGTCAAATACTATCTTAAAATATAATAATAAGTATAATAATTATGGTTTTTCTTCTTTTACTTTTCAGGTAACTGGAGTTGTGGGCAGAGCAGAGCTTTTATCATCTATTTTTTTCCTAGCTGCTTTTTTGTCATATACAAAATCTAAAGGGCCGGATAATACCATAGGTAAATGATTGACAAATAGATATATAACTTAATTTCTTTATCACTGATAACAAAGCTCTTAAAACTGTAATAGAGGTGTACTGGTTCAGCAAGTGTGTAAAAAACCCCATCAGCCCCAAGATACCCATGTAATACTGCTTTCCTTTTGTTTTTAATTCAAGACTTAGGCATTTCTTCATTAGTTTTGTAACATGTGCAGTAGGGGACTCATGCACTGACTTTTATTATTGCAAGTTAAGTGGAAGTGTGCTGAGGTGCTTCAGATGTTCAATCACAAATAAGCTGCAAAATTTCAGTGTAAGTGAAGGAGGCTTTCCTCCTTTCCAGAGTTAAATTGTCCCTGTGAAAATTCATGAATCCCTATAAAGTATTCCATTTCTAAAAGTGCTCTGGTGATTTAAGAAAGAGAGAGGTTTTTTTTTTCCTTATTATAGCTTAGTCTTTTACCTTTCATTTAGTTCTTTCAATTTAAGAGAGAGAGTTTTAAAATTGATACATATGTATTATTTTCTGTAGAGTGAAACTGGTAATCTTTCCTTTACTAAGAAATTACATACTGAACAAGTTTATAAAACCTGGCATATTCAAACATGAAGAGCCAAACTCTTTACTTTTTAGGTTAATTTACTTTATTGTATGTTTGTGTTTTTTGCATAGAGCATTTTTAGTAATGTCTTCTTTATTTGCAGTGTGGACTCCAATTGCACTGACTGTGTTTCTAGTAGCTGTTGCAACACTGTGTAAAGAACAAGGAATAACAGTGGTTGGAATATGCTGTGTGTATGAAGTATTTATTGCTCAAGGGGTAAGCTGTTGAAAAATAGAGTGGATTTCATCTCAGGAATTCTGTTATGATACATAAAGTACTTTGAAGCATCCTATTTCAGTGCTGATTTTTCTCAGTTTAGGTGAACTCAATACTTCTTTTACATTTTTCAGATTTTTTCCAAGTCAGTTAATGGTTGACATAAACGGTTCATGGTGAGGGAATCAAATGATTTCCAAGTTATCCTTTACATGCCATACAGAGATGTTAGCAAATGTATTCAATAAAGACTTAATAGGTCTTAATGGAAACCTAAGGTTTTAGTTAACTGAAATTTGCAAATACTAACATGTAACAGTCTTGATTAAAGTCTGAGGTGCATAAAGATGGGGGATTATTTGTTTTTAATCCCTCTAGTAAAAACAGAGAACACATTATATACAAATATACTTTATCTTTTTCTAATGAGTAACCAGATATTTTGGAGTAGTCCTATTGAATAAGTAATATTCTTTCAAAATTTGTTGTTAGCTGATAGGTTTCATTTTAAGCATTGATAAGCCTTTAATCGTAAATTTGCTTAAAGAAACAAGTTGTTCCTGCAATTAAATAATTCTTGGATTTTAATAGTTGAAACAAATGCAATTAAAAAATGTATGACTGCATATTAGAAGAAAATTTTGTAGTTTAAGTTAATTATTTGAAGGAATATTTTGTAAAAAATGTGCACCAAGTAAAAGCTGAAAGATTATCTGTTTGGGGGATACATATTCAAGGCCAAAATACCAAAATCACATAGATGTCTTTGTAACTATTGCCTTTACAAGTCTAGTGAATAAACATACAATTTTCAAACTGGGTTTCTAAGGAAATCATCAGTGTGTGACTGGTTTTAAATCCACTCTTCCTTTCTTTTAGTATCTTGAGATCTGATCTCAATTTCGTGAAAGTTTAGTTTGTGTAAGTCAACTAAATAGGAAAGATAGAATCCAAGCTGAGGCTTCTTCTGAATGCACACGTATCACATGAACTTAGAATTTGACCAGTTCTCAGAAACCTCTCAGTTTCTGTAGTTTAGCCAACCAGTGTATGTGTAGCAATAAATCATCTCCAGCAGAAGTTGTGAAGACTTAGAGGTACACAGGGAAGAAATTAAGCCATGTAAAGGGGAATAATGAAAGATCATAATGTTATATAAAATATAACATTATTTAATATATAATATATATAATATAAAATAGAAAGCCAGGGTAATCAGAAAGTGAATAGCATTTCTACCATTTGTAAGGAATTTTGTTTATAGGACAAGTTTTCAGAAGAGCTGATAATTCTAAAAATAGCGATTTTTCTTCTTGACAGTTTATATCATAGCTATGATTCATTTGTTGAAGTCTCCAAAGTTGGTACAATATTTTTGAATCTGTCAGTGCAAAATACAGAGCTCCAGGCATACAGGTTCAACTGTGGTAGTGTTAGCAAGAATACTTGAATAGAGATTATTAGAATGGTGGACTTGGTTTGGGGGTTTGTCATGAAAACACTAAGAAGCTGAATTAAGTAACTCTTGGGAGCAGACATTGAGAGACAACTAAGGAAAAAAAAATTAGGTAGCTCATATTTAAGGGAGTAATGAGTACACTGATTATAAACACTGTTTTGCTTTGCAGTACACCTTGCCAACACTGTTGGATACAGCTGTACAGATTCTTCGAGGGAAGGGCAGTATTCCTTTCTCTATGCTCCAAACACTGTTGAAGCTCATAGTCCTAATGTTCAGTACACTGCTGCTTGTTGTTGTCAGAGTCCAGGTTATCCAGTCTCAACTTCCAGTGTTTACAAGGTAATAGTGTCTCTTATTTACAGATGCCGATAAATAAGATATGACTTAATGAGGTCTGAATAAAATGGCCAAAAATACATCACCTTCAGTGCTATGAACTAATTTTAATGTTGGTAACCAATGTCTGTACAATACTACGTTTTTTGGGAAATTGATGATATATTTCAGCACCTGTTGACAAGAATGTCCAAGGTATTGAGGTATCTGAGCAGGCAGCCTTTTTTAAAAACTTACAGTTGTAAGACTTTGTCCTAGTAATTCGTAAATTTAATGTCTTATTGCTTAGGTATTTTTTATTGTCTCTGTATGTGGACATTTGCTGAATACTTTAAACCTCTTGAGTTTTTCCTCTTCTACATGCAAAATATTTTTTCATTTTAGGTATGTATATGCAGAAAACATGGTTGTCTTCGGATAGACTGCTTGAAGATAAGTGTATATGAATGGCATTAGAACTGAAAAACTAATTTATCCTACGTTTGAGCAATGTAGAAATGCAAGAATCTGTTACTGTCCCTGGAAAAAATAAGACAAACTATTAAAAACATGAACAAGGGCCACTGAACTCAACCTTAGGTGTAAATCATTCTGTTTCTTCAAACTTAAGTTGATTATATCCCAAACCAGTTTCATAAACTTGGAGGCTCTGTCCTGTTCTGCAGTGAATCATTGTACGTGATTCCAAAGTCCCACACCTGACAAATGCAGAAAGATTAGGATATTGTACATGCCTGTAATTGGTAGTTCTAGTTATGAATCTGATGTTTGTCACAAAGTGAATCAAGACTACATCTTTTTTCATTAAAAGCTCCTTTTTCTCCTTTCTTTTGCTTAAGGTTTGATAACCCAGCTGCTGTTAGTCCATCCCCAGCAAGACAGCTGACTTTCAACTACCTCCTCCCTGTAAATGCTTGGCTTCTTCTCAACCCCTCAGAACTATGCTGTGACTGGACAATGGGAACTATTCCTCTTGTGGAGTCTTTGTTAGATGTTAGAAATGTTGCCACCCTGACCTTCTTTTGCTTTCTGGGAGCTTTGATTGTCTTCAGTCTCCGATATCCTGATAATTCCTCCAAGACAGTATTGATGGTATGAATTCAAGTTTTGCTTAAATCTATCAGCCAGTTGTACTGAAAATTTCTAGAAAATTCTTCTTTATTCAAAGAAACATTCCATTTCTGCAGGTTTGGTTTTGTCAGTTTTTTTGTAACTTGGAGGCCAGATATTTTGGAATAATTATTCATGTCTTTTTTTGGACCAGAGATTGGAAAGCTGCTATTTAACAGTGACCCAGGACATAAAGGAAATGGTCATGTCCGCTTCCTTTGCAGTAGATGGATTTCTCTGCCTTTTATTAAACACACTTTTTGATAAGAAGTCTGTAACCAACCTAAGACCTGTAGTTATGCAGTTCTTAAGGTCATTGTTGCTTTAAGTATTCTAGGGTGCTCTTAGCGCACTGTCTAAACACTGATGTTTATTCAGTGGCTGATTTTGGTTTTTGTGTTATTTCTTCACATTTCTTACAGAAACCTAAAACAGACTCTGTTGTAATGTAAAAATAGCTGCTTTAGGCATCATACTGATTGATAAAAATTTTTAAGTGTTATAAAACACAATATCCAAGGTTCTTAGACTGTCTTATTTTTGTATCTGGAACTCTTATTAAAACATTGTTTTGAAATTAATCTTTTGATCCTAGTGATTTGTCATACAGCTGCTCTTTTCTATAGCATAGAAAAGTGCATAATATATTTTTTATTTTATTTATAGCATAGAAAAGTGAATAGACTTGTAAGCCCTTAAATAAGGAGTAGAATCATTTGCAGGTTACTACTTGCCATATTCAGAGATGTCTCCATGTTAAACAGATCTTACTGCTGAAAATAAAAACAGCCAAATATCTACTATCTATGTCTGTTTTTCTGGGATTATTTTTGTAGTTAGTATGTAATTTGTTTCCTGGGTACAGTTTGTCACCGCCTGATCTTGATTACTAATGCCATTTGCATTTCTTTTCTAGGCACTCTGCTTAATAGTGCTACCATTCATTCCTGCATCAAACCTGTTTTTTCCTGTTGGATTCGTAGTAGCAGAACGAGTGTTGTATGTTCCTAGCATGGGATTCTGCATTTTAGTAGCACATGGATGGAGGAAATTATCAAATAAAAGGTAAGGTGGTGTTACCTAAAACTAGTTTAACTCATCTCTTACTTTCACAGAAGATAACCATTTATAACTACAAGATTTCCTATTAGAGCTTTTATCAGTATGAATTTATTACATTATAGCTCTTACTCTGTTTTAAGTTCTTAATGACCGCAGAGTAATGACCAAGAAACCATTCACAGTTATGTGAACAAACAACAACAAGGAAGTTCTTAGGCAACTGGTGGATTATCCTGACAGTGTTATAAAATTTATTTAAAAGGTATACAAATATATCTATATACCCACACAAGTTCATAATATATTTTTTATTTTATATATAAGCATATGTGTATACATAGAAAGAGCCTCAGCCTGCATCAAACCTTTTTAGAATGCAGTGTACCTTATATTACACATTGCTACAGAATAGACTTTACCTATGATCCTAGTAGTATAACCCATCTCTTTTCTGTAAAAGAAAATATTTTCTGTTTAAGTCCTAGACGTTTTTAAGGATTAGGCAAAAAGTATTTCTTAGCCAGATTTAATTTATACTCTATTCTGGTAATTACTGACTGAAGTTTATATAATGTGTGTGCATCAGCAAGTTAAAATATCTTTTGTTGATTAAATTTTCAGATATTCTGTGCTAGGAATGGCTATCAGAGCCATTCAGTATTTGCTAAACTAAAGAATTCTTTGGATAACAATTTCTCCTTACGAAATTCTGCTCTAGAAGCATTTTTTGCACATGCTTTTGTTTTTTCTGGTATCTTCTACATTGATCTGCACAAGCCTCCCACTGACCTGGATGCTTTACCCTTATTACCCTAATGGCATCCTAATGCTAGTTCAGACAAATGGAAAGGCAGCAATTCACAGTCCTGTGTTGTCTGCTATCATAAGAGCTGAGGCCTGGCAGTATCACTTATGCCAACGGGTGCTGCTGAAGCTGACAGCACCTGCATAATGAGAAATTAGTGATACCTTGTGGGAGTGAGGAGAAAGTATTCTCACAAATCCCACTACAAGGCAGTAAAAATAGAAGTGATGTGAAAGAAAGCAAGGAACCAGGAGAAGATGGCTGGGGAGAAAAATCAGGCAGCAGTGTCATTTACTACAAAAATACTGGGGATCAGCACTCTAAAAAGTCTTATGAGAGAGAGAAGGCTCCTTGCTTTAGAAATATGTGGAAAGAAAAAGTTTTCTTGTAAGCCTGATGGGCATATAGATTACTGTATATGCCAGTTCTCATTGATCACTTTGCTAGTGTTTAAGAATTTCTCACTTACAATTTTACAGTTCCACTTCTTTAGTATTTTTAAAACCAGTCATGGTAGTCTAAGTCTGCACAGCATTTTGTATATCTTAAAAAGTGGAGGGAAAAAAAACCTTTCAGTTTTTAGCAAACCCCTGTGAAGTAGGTAGTGGTGTGAACAACCATTGCATAAGTCAAGTATAAGAAATAGCTGTTCATGCTGAACAACTGTATGTCCTCTCGAGAATTACATTTCCTTAAAACAAAATTATAATTGTAGGAAGGCTACTGACTGTTTGACATGTTTTTTCATAATGAAGTTAGAATTCAGAAACAAAATGATCAGCATGTTAAGGCATATTTTTTATATGTTATGTTTAAACTCCAGAAAAATAAACTGCACAAAATCAAGATTATTCCTGACAAGCTTGCCATAAAGGATGACTTCTGCCCCAATTTGCAGCTTTAAAAATAAAATCGCTAGAAAGACATTAAACCTTTCTTCTATTTAGATATTACAGTAGCACTAGGATTATATTTGTTTATGGAAGATTGCATAGTCTCCACTTACCTCTCTCTTAAGATGTATTCTGCAGTGTGGGGAAGATTGGCAATGTGTGCAGTAAAAAACCTGTGTGGAATTGTCTGATATGAAACAAAAGGATGGGATGATATTTTAGTTGCTTTTTTTATTTTTTAAAATTTTGTATAGTGTTTTGGAGAACCTCACATTTTGCCATCATGTTTATTGTTTTAAATTACAGCTAAGTTATAACAGTTGTATAATTTTTGTATATTTTTGTTTACATTCTATCACGTGAATTGCATTTGTTCTTAAGGGAATTACATAGTCATAACAAAAACATCAGGTAAAAACCAAAATTAATTTGAAATTAGGCATTATTTCCTTTCAAACTCTAGAGTGTGCCATTCACAAATGTGATTCTTGGTTTGTTTGCCTCAGCATGAGATATTTAATTAAGATTAGAATTGTTTGTGTGCTTACAACAAATCTTTGTTTTATTTAATAGCGTGCTAAGAAAAATTTCTTGGGTTTGTTTGGCTGCGGTACTATTCACTCATGCCTTAAAAACACTGCACAGGAACTGGGATTGGGAGTCGGAGTACACGTTATTTATGTCAGCTTTAAAGGTACTGTATTGTATTTGGAAAGGATAATGGAAAGTTTGTTGCTGTTATAAAGCTGCAGTAGAGCATGATAAAAATGGAGAAAAATTATGCTTATTTTGGCACATTAATTTCTATGTTGACAGTATTGACATATAATCAGTTGCTTTAGGGAATGCTTTAAAAGCAGTGTCATGCGCACATGGGAATTCTCATGCAAGAAATAGATGGTAATTTTTCTTGTCTGGATCAAAGCAAGATATGTTTCAGTACAAAAATCTGCTAAAAGGTTGATTCATAGAATAATGTCTTTAAAGTTCATATGGCATGATAAGACAGTTTGTAAAAGATCCTGTAACATTTACAATGAATGTTATAATATTTGGTATTTCTAGGGCCAAATAACTAAAATAAATTGATGTTGAGCAACAAGTTGAATGTAATCATTCTGGATATAGTGTTTTGTTATCCTTTACATATAAAAACTTCATGAAATCAGTCATTTGCTGTGCATTTTTATGTTTTAAGACATAGATAAGAAAAAATCAATTGCCATGTAATTTCTGCTTAATACCTTATGCATTGATATCTTTTTTGTGGTTTTAGGTAAATAAGAATAATGCAAAACTATGGAACAATGTGGGGCACGCATTAGAAAATGAAAAGAACTTTGAAAGAGCTCTGCAGTTTTTCATACAGGCCACACAAGTGCAACCAGGTAAAAGCTTTAACTAACTACCATTGAATGTCATCTCTGCACTCCTAGTATTTCAATATGCTTAGCTTAATTAGCATCTTCTCAATGATCTGTTTTTCTTAAACTGAACATCAAACAATGTCATATAATAAATTAATTGGTCGATAGTTTTTGGAAATAATCTAAAAAAGTCCTTCAGAAAAAGCTTCTATCTATAAAAAGATGCAAAACCTTATGATTAAAAACTATTATTTGGATGACATTCTTTTTGAATTAACTTAAACTGTAATTTCTTATGGAGGCTACTTATTACTTCATTTTGTTATTTAAAACTAAGGAGGTATGTAAGAAAGTGAAAAAATCTAGATAACATCAAAGTACATATTTAATCTATTTTACATATTGTTACAAAAGAAGTTCTAGATAGTACTGGACCATCTTTCCTTTTTCCTTTTAGAAGTCTAATAAATAACTTTCAATTTATGTGCCTCTATTATAGCAAGAAATTAAAGATAGATACCTGGAAGTATGATATGACCTCAAACTTTTTACAGTTTCCTGAGTAACTTTATAATCCCTCCTTAGTTCATGGCTAAACTATTAGCTTCATAATTAAGATGAAAAATTATATAGAATTGGATTTTTTTTTTTTTGTGATGGTGGTGGTCTATGCAGAGTACCTGTACTTCACACTACTCTGAAGGCAGAAGTGTTTATTTTCACGATACTCAGTGCATGGAAGTATTTTAGATTTCATTCTTTTCTTTCTTAAGATGATATTGGTGCCCACATGAATGTAGGAAGAACTTACAAGAACCTAAACAAAACTAAAGAAGCTGAAGAATCATATATGATTGCTAAATCATTGATGCCACAGGTCAGTATAACTTTATCTACCACCACAGGAGAGAACCTATATTCATTATACATTTTTTGTATTTTTCCTGTAATTTTGTGTGGCTGTAGTCTTTAAAGTTTGTCAGGGTTTTTTTAAAACTGATCTATGAGAAGAATACAATCATGGCTGTTAAAAAATTCTAATTGAGAATTCTGTTAAAATTGTTTTGATTTGCTTTTTATAATACTGTGTTGTGGGGTTTTTTTCCTGAAATTGAGGATGTAAAAGAAAGCAGCATCTAAAAATGTACACCTACAGTTTCTGGTGACAATAGGTCTATTTTCAATTACAGCTAATACATTGATGGTGACTGAGTTTGAGCCCTCAAGACAAGGCTTAAATACGTTACTGTAGGTTCGAGAAAGTAACCAGAGCAGCAACAAAAAAATTGTTGCCTTAACATGCTTTTATAAACATGTTTTGTTACCTTTACCATTTGTTAAGTTATTTTTATAGCTAGCAAATGTTACTTGTTCAGCTCTTTAGGAGGAAAACAGAGAAGTATTTTGGAGAATGTATGAAGGTAACAAGCTGTGGTTGCAATGAGACTAACAACAAAAATCAGCAGCCCCTTGACTAGAAGCATGGCATTCAGAAGTTTATATTGTGAATCAGTATGAAGACTCTAAATGGATGAAGTATAAACACTACAACCGTTGCAATGTCATAGCATTTTTATCTTGCCTGACTACTTTTCATTTGCTACATCAGTGGGTGGTAAAATCTTACTTAAACACTTACCTTAGGCTGAAGGGTTATTAAAAGGAATGGAAATGTTTGATAGAATGTCAGTTTAGGCATTAGGAAATATTTTTTGTCTGAATAGGGAAAGTTTTGCAAGGTCTGATTGGTTTCTAATGGCTATCTGCATGAGCCCAGTTAGGTAGTAGCAGAGCTTAGTTACCTGATACCTTAAATATGATATAAGTCGTCTGTGTCTTCATACAAATAAAGAATAAAAAATACTCTTGTTTATATTGGGGTATGATTTTCCGGGAAAGAAGAATTGCTTTTTGTAATCATTAAGAACCTGCACACTAATGTTCAGTAGTACCCTAAAACAAATGTGGCAGAGTGAAGAGGAGTTCTATACTGATCGTCTTTCATATTTTTACCCATCTGTGCTTGGTACATATATTCTCTTTGACAGATTATTCCAGGTAAAAAGTATGCAGCAAGAGTTGCTCCTAACCATCTGAATGTTTATATCAATCTTGCAAACTTAATTCGAGCAAACGAATCTCGCCTTGAAGAAGCAGATCAGTTGTATCGACAGGCAATTAGTATGAGGCCGGATTTCAAGCAGGCTTACATCAGCAGGTATATTTTCTAATTTTAGAGATATATATTCTTGAATAAACATTTTCGTATTTACAGTGTTATGGACAGTATTTAGTTCATACAGTTGAATTAGCTGCTGGATTTGCTTCATTTCCAAATGAGATGATGATTTGGGACAATTATCAGTTATTCATTAAAAGCCCTGTTCTTTTAAATTCCTACTTGAAATGCCATGTTTCCACATAGGTTTTGTATTCAAACATTGTATAGCAAGACACTTCCATTAGCTTTCTTTATGAATCTCTAACTGAAATTTCCAATCTCCTAGTTTAGTTTTGAACTGAAAAACTTTTGGTTAGTCTGAATCATGGAACTTTCTTTATGCTTCTTTGTTAAAGATTGTCCTGAAAATGCAAGAATTAACTATTTAGCTGATATTAGTGTACTTTTTAGTTAGGAGTCCCAAATCTTCATTCACGAAGCCTAGCCATGATGAGTTAAGAGTAATGTGAATATGGTTACTGAGGCTTCTGTTCACTATTTAGTTTGTTGTGATCCCACTGGGACTTAGGGTGGTGCAAAATGGCTAAACTATAGCTGCTGCGGTGTAATTAAAGAGCTGAATCAGGAACCCTTGATCACTTTTTTTTGTTTTCCTGCTTATGCATTTGTTGTATACAGACTTCGGAGACCTGAAAGCTTTAGGAATGTTATGTAAATAGGATCTTGTATTGTTTTGTGTTTAAAACAAACAAAATAGAAAAAACACTGTCATCTCACATCTACTGTCTATAGGAAGGCAAACATTTAAAAAAACCTGTCAATTATTTTCATATGGTTTTGAATAAAAGTTGAAAGTTCAATCTGGTTCTTTAACAGGGGAGAATTACTTTTAAAAATGAACAAACCTCTGAAAGCTAAGGAAGCTTACCTTAGAGCTCTAGAACTAGACAGAACCAATGCAGACCTGTGGTACAACTTGGCAATTGTGTACATTGAACTGAAAGATCCAGCGGAAGCTCTGAAGAATTTCAACCGAGCACTAGAACTCAACCCAATGCATAAACTGGCATTATTCAACTCAGCACTGCTAATGCAGGAATCTGGTATGTTAATTGTCCCTTTTATAATTATTGCATATTTGCATTTATAGGATCCATACTATTTAATTTTTTTTTTAATTAACTTTTTTATTTTTGGAAAGGAGAAGTACATAGCATCATCAAAAAAGAAACTGTATATTTATAACAGCTTTGTAATTTGTAGTGTATAGCATTTGTCCAAAGTGTGCATACACCTTAGCTGATCAGCATCTTTAATACAAGTGCTATTTTACAATATAACGTCTTATACATATAAAGAGTAGTGTTACACAAACATCTTCAAAATTGTGCCTATATAATCTTAAAAAATAATATTTAGTAAAATGTGTAATATCTATGTTTTGCATTTATAGTGATTGATTTAAATATTGACTCAGAAATATAGCTGACTTCTGTGGGCTTATGTCTAGCTCCAGAACAGTGAATGAATTTGTAGGTTCCTCTGTGCTACTGCTAATTAAGATAATTCAGTTGGATTTTCATGAGTTTATTTTTTTCGTGAGTGTAGCTTCTAGCTCTGTGGGTAAGGGTAAGTGTGAGCTGTTGCACAGAGTATTTGGCAAGTGAACTGGTAAAATTTGTTTTCCCTCTAAGAAGCAGAGGCCAATTGATAATTTTTCATCTCTTTGCACATTGTAAGTTGAAGACATGCATTGTTCCTTGTCTGTAGAAGCACAGGTTGCTTTAAACAAGCAGAAGCATTAACGGTCTAGTATTCAATTTTTCATACTGAAAAGTTCAACACTGTTTCAGGAGGTTGAAAGAGGGCAGTTGAAAGCAACTCCTGATCCTTCAGTAAGTCTGGGACTGAAATTCTTTACTAAAATATGTTCACTGGCTTATTCAGTAAAATAGTGCAGGCCACAAGCTCATCTAGCCAATCCTGGTATATCGAGATAAAATTGTTTTACTATATCTTTTTCAAACTTTGATGCAAATTAAAATATGGGAGTTACAGATTTTATTGTTTTGAGTTTAGAAGATATTTTAGCCTGGTTACATTAGAAGTCACCCTATGTGATCTCTGTCTAAATTTTTTCAGTCTATCTTTCATAAAATTAGATCTGCTCAAAGTTTGGCTCTGTAAGAGCTGGTTTGTCAGAACTGACATCTGCTCTACATTCCATTTGCTAAACTCTGCATGAAAATAACTTTTTTTAAACTTATAGAGACACCTTTTGTGTCTGTTATACCAAACCTAAATACTATTCAACAGCTAATAGAGTAATGATGCTGATTTTGGCTACAAATCAACTGTACATAGTTTCATTCTGTAAAGAAGGTAGATGTCATTTATTTTTGCTGTTACACAGCAATGATAAAAAATAGCATTTTAAACCCTTTCCCTTTTACAGTTGCATTTTATGTTGTGTAAAGATTAGCCTTTCACAGGCCTGGTCTAAAAGTCCTTCAGAATAAATGTAGAATTAAATGTTTTTTCCATCATTTAGGTGATGCTCGGCTTAGACCTGAAGCTAAACAAAGACTGTTACATTATGTGAAAGAAGAACCCCAGGATGCAAATGGATACTTCAATTTGGGTATGCTGGCAATGGATGATAAAAAAGATATGGAAGCAGAGGCATGGATGAAGAAAGCCATAAGGTTACAGCCAAACTTCCGAAGTGCTTTGTTCAATTTGGCACTGCTTTATTCTCAGACAGCAAAAGAATTGATGGCTTTGCCCGTCTTGGAAGACCTACTGAGATACTACCCTGATCACACCAAAGGGCTGATTTTGAAAGGAGATATCCTTATGAACCAAAAGAAGGATATCGTTGGAGCAAAAATGTGTTTTGAAAAAATTTTGGAATTGGATCCCAACAATGTACAAGGAAAGCATAATCTTTGTGTGGTTTATTTTGAAGAACGAGACTTAATAAAGGCAGAAAAATGTCTGGTTGAAACACTAGCACTGGCACCTCATGAAGAATATATTCAGCGTCATCTAAACATAGTTAGAAGTAAAATTGCATCGCTCGGTGCTATGGAACAGTCATCACTTCCATCAGAGGGAACTGCAGCTGCAGAAGAAAAAAAAAAATCATTTCAGAATTTGAAAGAAGTAAAAAATGAAAAGACAACCACCCAATCAGCAGTTGATAACAATAAAGAACACTCAAAAAATAAGAAACTAACAGAGAAAAACAGTGTGGACAAAGAGACTCCCAAAAAATCTACGAAAGAAATCAAAGACATTGAGAAAAAGAGAGTTGCTGCTTTGAAAAGACTCGAAGAGATTGAACGTATATTAAATGGTGAATAGACTTTATCATGTCACAAAAGAATAAGGGGAGAATACTATTTTTAATTATTGTTTAATTTGTAAGCCAATTGGAAAGTGTTCTCAGTGCTTTGAAAATAGAAATAATGTTGACTGCATATCAGTTATCAAGCAGCAAAAGACATTACAATGCTCTATGTGAGAAAACTGCAACTTTTAAATATGATGGAGGGATGGGTGGGAATCAAAGGATAAAAGGTTGAGAATAATCTTCAATGCAGAACCCTGAAAGTGAGGAAATAGCACTCATAAAAATCATTGGTAGTCAGGGATATTAAGTAATGCTACTTTCAAAGAATCAGGGGAAGAGCTGAATGGAGAATTACCAGGATAAGCCAGACACTGCTTCTTT